>NC_134383.1:4933938-5085145 GCF_035582795.1 Mycteria americana
CAGCCCCTTCTTGTTACTGTATGTACCCTCTGGGCAGGGTTCAGGTTTAGAGCTGCCTTCAACACAGTAAAAGCCCTGCAAAACAAAGCCAGCTTAATACAGCATTTAAGGCTCTTCTATTAAACAGACCCGCCCCATACCAGCTTCTTCCATTAGATAACCAAGAAAGAACAACTCACCACTGGGCAAGTTTTGGGCTCTGACATGGCAGGAGAGTCACAGTAGTACGCAGGTGGACACGGTTTGCAAGTGTCTTCACTCTCTACGCTGGAATTATCCCAGAAGAAGCCTGGCATACAGGGGAAGGAGAAAGGGAACCCAGTCCCTGGAGGGCAGTTATAGCCGGGTGGGCAATCCCCAGTCTGGAAAGCAAAATACACAGTCAGGCATAGCTTTGCTGTCTTTTTCTGAGTAGGGAAGAGGAATCTGTTAAGATTCAACAGAGAAAGATCCAAGCTTCATCTACAATTTGAATAACTTGGATTTTTTTTACGGCAAGAAAATGGGGCAGAAAAGAAGGGAAGGAAGGGAATTCACAGTCTTATCAGTAAAATTCTGACCACGTAGGAGAATTATTTTAGGGTTTTATTTAATTATTTAAGGTAAAATCCTGAGACAGGCCCTACACATTGTCTGTACAGTCGTGGGGAAGATGCTCTTCTTCCATGCTTGGAAAAGAGCTGTAACTGGGATAAGAGTTATCACCTCGCTCTTAAATAAAAGCATGGATTAATCCATGTTGAAGAGAATCCAACTGCATTTTTTAAGTCTTAATAGAGGCTTCTTTTTTTAACAGCTATTAATATTTGAAGAGTTCACTCTTTCCAGAGACAAGACAGTCACAATGAAAGATCCCAAAACTCATTAGAGACAGAGCAGCACCAATTCCTGACCTTTGAACTCTCATTCATAGCCTGCATTGACAGGCAGAAGGCAAAGTAAAGACAGAAAACATGTTATTAAGCTTGCTCCATTAACAGTTGCAGCCTTTGGAAAAAAAGTTGGGAGAACCTGGGCTATACTTACAGGGTGGGGAATTCCTGGAGGCTCGATCCCATCTCTGTAGCAGTACTTCCCTGTGGGGCATGGTAAGCATTCATCAGCGCTGCTTAGACCTCTCTGCTCACCATAGGTCCCATTGGGGCAAGGCTTAGCATGCAAGTCCTTGAAATGTAATAGAAAAATGGGTCTTTAACATACTCATGTGACTGCTCCATCCCACAAGGCAAACATACAGCAGCTGAAGCTATGAAAATAATTCTTCCCAGCAACTGGGAACAGACACTGAAAAGCAACACTAGGAATCTGGCACGAATGCTGAAAAGATGGTATAATAGAATGGGGATCCAATCCTCTGTATTGTATACAGCATCTCAGAAAATGTTATCCAAATATTATGACCAGTTTTATGTAGGGCAAATACTACTAAGGTCTATGAACACCAAAAGAGTACAGAACTTGGTAAAAAAAAAAATTCTTAGGAAAGGCTCCCGTAGCAAGACTAATCCCAGTGAAGACTGTAACTGTACAGCCAACTCGATGAGAGAACAGTGAATCCCAAGGACCAAAGCAGATTCACTTACAGTATCTCCCCGGGGACAGTAGTATCCTCTTGGACAGGCATTTGCACTGGCATCTGGAACAACTGCCTGTCCTTCTGGGCACAGGAGACCCGCTGGGCAAATCATGGCAAGGAGCATCACCTCCCGGCTGGTGTGCTCACTAGCACAGTAATGTCCAACAAGACACAGCAGGCAGGAGGCTGAGCCTTGGTCCTACAACATGAAAGGCACATGGTTCCACTACTAGAGCGCAAAAGAATCCTTGTACGTTCGGCAAGCTGTGTTGAAGCACAAACCAAAGGAAATGAATGCAACCAACTCTACAGCAGACCCTATCAGTAAACCAAACAGTCCACAAAAACATGGCCGTTGATCAAAGACATTGCCCTTAGGAACTGATGACAGGACCCTGATCTTATAAAATATTTCCTGTTATGCTCAGTCACACTACCGGAAACACAAAGATTTCCCTTTAAAAATTCCACTGTTGTGCTTTAACTCCAGCCAGCAACTAAGCCCCACCCAGCCACTCGCTCACTCCTCTCTGGTGGGATGGGGGAGAGAATCAGAAGAGTAAAAATGAGAAAACTCGTGGGTTGAGACAAAGACAGTTTAACAGGTAAAGCAAAGGCCGTGTGTGCAATCAAAGCAAAACAAGGAATTCATTCACTCCTTCCCATGGGCAGGCAGGTGTTCAGCCATCTCCAGGAAAGCAGGGCTCCATCACGCGTAACGGTGACTTGGGAAGACAAATGCCATCACTCTGAACATCCCCCCCCCCTTCCCTCTTCTTCCCCAAGCTTTATATATGCTGAGCATGACATCATATGGTGTGGAATATCCTTTTGGTCAGTTGGGGTCAGCCGTCCCACCCACATACCCTCCCAGCTTCTTGTGCACCCTCAGCCCACTCACTGGTGGGGTGGGGTGAGGAGCAGAAAAGGCCGTGGCTGTGTGTCAGCACTGCTCAGCAATAACAAAAACATCCCTGTGCGATCAACACTGTGTTCAGCACAAATCCAAAACACAGCCCCATACTAGCTACTGGGAAGAAAATTAACTCTATCCCAGCCAAAACCAGCAGATCCATGTAACCTGACCTATGAACAACGAACAGCATGCAATTCAGTGTATTCACCCTACATCATGCCTGGAGCAGCTCCAAACCTGATTGCGTAGGAACATTCTAGTGCCTTCTCTGGACTAGTCTTTCAGTCCTTACTTGTAGGGTCAGCACAGGTGGCCAATATTGTTTAAAGCACTGTACACAATCACCCCAAACACTCAGACTCATAATGCAAGGAGATGGGCTCACTCCAGTGCCTCCTTTAAGACACTCAAAGCCTCAACTTCCCCTTGGAGCTCCCCTTTCTGCCAGAATTCAGTCCTTCTACTGAACAGATGCCAGGATAAAATTATTGCTACTTACCGAGAAGTTGCCAGCACCACATGTTCGAGGAGTAACAGTACCAAGCTCAGGGCAGTAATACCCTCCAGGACAAGGGCTGCAGTCTGCAGCCACTTTCGCACCCTGTTCCATGCGATAAGTTCCTCTGCAGGAGAAAATATAACAGAAGAGAGAGTCACAAATGGCAGCGAAGTGACCAAGAAAAGGACAGTGCACCTCTGGTCTGCGCTGGTCTTTTGCACAGAGGAAATCTACCATTTCTGGAGCCAAGAAACTGCCTGATTCAGAAAAAACTTGCCTGGACCACTTGGTAACATGCAAGGTGAAAGGAACTTGCAAACATTTCTGGTACAGAAAGGTATTACTTGAAATCAGAAGTGTTCTGAAATGCCATGTGGAAGCATTTTCTTTTGTACCTGCACAGGTCAGAGACCCACAACTACTGCAGCATGTGTAGTGTACTTACACTGGACATAGAACTGGCTTGGAGGTCCCACTGGTGCAGAAAGCTCCTGCAGGGCAGGCAACGCAATCTTCCACTCTGCCATTTCCCAGGCTGGTACTGTAAGTTCCTGCAGGGCAGGGGTACTGTGTGCCCCTCCATGTACCTTTCCAAAAAAGGAGGGGAGATCCATCCTAATTCTTAACACAGCCTTGAAGACAGAAGGCAATAAGGCCCCCTGTTTTCATTGCTATTAAGTATTTACATGAGTTACATGTACATACATATTCTTATATATAAAAATTACTGCTCACAGCTCTGAGAACAACAACAACAAAACCACTATTTAGCAAATATTGCAGAATCTTTGCAGGAAGTTTCAAATTTAGAATTCTGCTTGTACCAGACACTTGATTGTGCATTTTAATTCTTTGCCAATTAATTTGCAAATGGGAAAGAAAATAATGACACCTACGTGCTCAGTTCAAACAGTACAGATTTAAAGTATTGACTCTTCAGAATGGACAGTTCGCTATCCAACTCCACACTGAAATACTTTGGTGCAAAAAATATGATTATTAAGTCAGCACATGACTTTTTCAGAGTCCACAAAATTTCTGAAGACAGAAATAAAGTAAATCTTCTTCATTTCTGCAAAAAGCAGCCCACCTTGAGGGCAGTAGTGGCCTGAGCTGCACATCCCAGTAGGGATACGGGCTCCTCCTACACAAAACCAGCCTGCAGGGCACGGCAAGCACTCCTCTTCTGAGGTCAGGCTTGTCCTATTGCTCCAGGTGCCTGGGGCACACTTGTGTTGCATTGGGTGCTTTGTGCCTGGTGGGCAGTAGTGACCAACTGGGCATGGAGTGGGAGGCTTCTGTTTCCCCCCCGTTCCTGTAAACACAAAGACAAATTTAAGACAAGCAATGTAGCCTAATGGGTAGCACACTGGCTTCACACAATCCAGTTCCCTCATTTTGTTTTCAGCTCTGGTGGATGACCCTGAGTTAAGCCTTCTCATTTTGTGTCTTTCCTCTATTTAAAATGGGATAACAGTAATTACTTCCTCTGTTGATGAGAGGCTCTATCACAGAACTGGTTACTAAAGCAATTATTCTTCAACTCAAGTATCCTGCATGGTGCCCCTGTCCAAAGTTGGCATAGACATTAAGGTGAAGAGGCCACCAATACACTAAAAACTTGAAGACTGTAAAAACTGGCCACTTTCAGGTCATGAAGTTAAAACAGTAACCATGGGTGGCACAAACGGAAAATTTCAGAGTAAAATTAAAATCAACTTGTCCAGCAGGCGCAGCAGTCTCTGCAGTAACACTAAAGGGCAACTTTTTCCCATTTACTATCATTGTGATACCTCACTGACCTGCTCTAGTACTTACTGGTGGGCTCTGTGATACTAGGGTACCAAAGAATACAGTTCACTTTGTCATAAAGCCACCTACCTCTCACACAGACAAATCCAGCGGGGCACGTTTCACACTGGGACTTATCAAAGAGGTTGAAGTCATTGCCAACTGTTCCTGGAGGACAGGCGTTGCTAGGAAAATGAGGGCTGGATGACCCTGCTGGGCACACGTACCTAACAAAACACAGTAGGCTAGCTGGGACAAATGTTTTGATGCAAGATGGAGACAAACTCTGTGCCCTACCAGAATATTTGGATGAATGCTGCAGCTAGGGAAAAGCTGAAGCACTTGATGCTGTGGCTGCCAGCAATGTAACTGACAACCAATAATGCAGAAATACTGAAAATGAAACACTGTAAACGGACTGGGGGTGTCATACATTTTTCACCAGAAGAAAAGTGGGTTACTCAGCCAGGTCGCGTTGTTCATAACCACGGGATGCGTGGCCCGGCTTCATTCTCATCTATTTTTACCACCTATTCCGTGGCAATAGCAGGCAGCAGTGCCTTCCACCAGAACAGTCTACGCCACACTGATTTACCAGAAACTGCAATAAAATCTTGACATAGCAGAGGATGCCACCTGTACCTCCCTATGCACAAAGCAAAACCAATGGAGACGAAATATATGTGCAGACATAAGTAGAAGCACAGAAAACCACCAAGGCTTACCCTGGTAAGCACTCCGCGTCAGGCTGGGCTAAGCCAGCCTGAGTACAAGCTCTCCCTGCAAGGCAGGCTCTGCAATCAGCGGCTTCATCCTGTCCTTGGAGAGGATTGTATGTACCTGGCTGGCATGGGACTGGATAACTTGCTCCAGCAGGACAGAAATACCCAGCAGGGCACTTCAAACACAATCCAGTTCCTAAAGAGAGAGAAGACATTTAAGGTCCCAAAGGGAGCATGACCTGCTGACAAAACAGAGGGTCCTACAAAATAGGATTCCTTTGCTTTCACCTACAGCAAGAAAATATGGTGGAGGTTCATTCATACCAACCATAAAGTTACTGCAAAGCCAGAAGGTGGTGGTGTTGGATTAGCTGAATGTTATTGCAGTTGAGTGCCTGGTGGAAGCAGGAAAGCCACCTGGACTGTATTCTGAGCCGATAATACAAGAAATGAGATACATTTAAAAATAAACAAAAGCATCAGCCTGAAAACGCACTCTGATGCAGGTATACTTAATAATCACAATCCTTAGGCCTCAGCTGCAAGAGAGCCTGGGGTTTCCACAAAAGCTGAGCTGTTTCCATGTTTGCATTCTGAATACAGAGAGAGACGAACAGGTTTTGCAGACTGGAGATATACTCAGCATGAACACACGGATACCTGCTTGAATGACAACCAATTCGAGCTGTGATCATCTCTAAAATCCTGTGTGTTAAACAAAAGATGTTTGCATTGTAACGTAAAGGAACACTAGTAAGATCAATACATAATAAAACAATGATCCCTTACTAGCGTTACCATGTTCGGTAAGTGCATCTCATTACAAAATGTCCCCAAATGTTTAACTTAGTGAAAAGGAAACACAGGTACAGCACAGGAGTAGTTGCTATCCTCCTGAGTCAGGCCTTTCAACAGCACAAAGGAAACAGAGTAGTTCAGGGGGAAGGGAAAACACTGGCTTATGATGGCGGCTCCCTGGAGTACTTCCAGGTTGAACCCCTGCTGCCTTCCAAATGCTCATCAAGGCAAGGATCAAGCATACACTAGTGTGTACGTGCCTCTGCAGGCTGGAATAGAGCCTTACAGCACCCCCAAAATGATCAGGAGTTATTAAAACCTAGGCTTCCCCCTCGACAGATTGAAGGTGCAGGTCCAGATTAGGATTCCTCGGGGTGTAAAGCAAGTTTAAGGGTCATCTCTCCCTCTGCCTTCCACCTACTTGCTCATTCCTACCCCCCAGAAAAAGCTCATTATTTCCCCCTTACATCTGCTCCGCATGGCATGGGTGAACGCGAGGTCCAAAAACCTCAGTACAACAAGATTTGAATTTCTCAAGACTATAAAAATTCCACATCTCTGAGCACAGCAACTGAATCAACACACCTGAGAAGGGCTGCAACCTCATGGAGCTGTGGGACCCTTTAAAAAATGCTTTAAGCTGAGAAAAGCTTCATGATGTGGGAATCTGCACCCCTAGCAAATTCAGCATGACTGCCATTTTCTATAACCAGAATCCATGCCACTTGGCTATACGGACATAAAATTTCCATTTCTTACCTGACTTTCTGGACATGATGCTTTCCTTTGGAGTTCGCAACAGACTTAATAGTTTAGCTACTTGGACACTTTATACGAGATCAATCAGGGCATGGATTTACAACACATTATCTATTCTGCAGAACTAGGCTAGCCCACATACTTGCTGTGCAATAAATGTGATGCAGGCAAACTTGGTTTCACTGCAGGGTAAGTATGTCACACTTAACACGCCGTAGCGCAGATGGTGGACACAGGCTAATACCATACGAGCCATCATCTACCTTATGGTAGTATACTTGAAGTATTCTATGGCTTGTCAGAGTTTATTCAGGTGTCCCCTGCCTATTTTGCAGCAGGCATTGTCCTACCTTTGCCAAAGCATTCCTTAGGAGACTTGACAACATCATTATATAAAGTAGTACAGGCATAGCACAACAGCTTACATTATTAAACCAAAAGAGTTTTTAAACTCTAATTTACTTTGCAGCTTCTACAGTGTTCGTTCAGGTGCCACTGGCCCTGTCTCTTGAATTTTGCTGTCTTGTTGAGATGTGAGGTTTGTTCCTTGCTGCACCACGTAAATGCACTTCTGGTTTTAATTTCAGAAGTGGGCGGAAAGCAACAATCTCCTAGACTTAGCTGGTGAGTTTAAAAAAAAAAAAAAAAAAATCATTCAACAGTCAAGACGCTTTAGCAGCTGAGTCATTTGCTAGAAAAGAAATTATCAGATAGAAAAATATATGGCTTGATTTGAAGGAGATAATTATTTTCTTAGCACACGTACCTCTCTGAGGGGAAGAGCCCCGTATATGTAAAGGGAGACTGAGCAACCAAACTCTAGGTTTCTGCTCCTAGCAGTGCACCTGGTGATTTGGGACCCTGGACAGAACATTCTGGACTTGGGCCAAAGTTTACTTCAGCGAATTGAGCCCATTCCCTGAATTTCCCTCTGACTCTATTTTCCCATTTGTACAGCACTGTTAAGGAAAGAGAGGCATTTTTTTTATACCATTGTGAGAGACAGTGAGGTACTCCAAAATGTTCAAAACCAGGCAGAGCTAGCCTCGGCAACATGTGATTACTGCAGCAGAAAGCCAGGTCTCCCTTTCCCTGTCTAAGCAAAGATTTAGTGGCAGAGAAGACTTTAGCAACGCTCTATTATTCTGTCCTTTCAAACTAATTGATCCATTACTAAATTGCAAAATCTAGTCACTTTCAACACGTTTCCCAATCATTAGCATGACTCAGTCCTACTGTATGCGAAACAAAGTTCTACTGATTTAGAAAACCAAATCAAACCAAAAATATTCCGAAGGAAACATCACAGAAAATAGAGCTGGAAATCTGTGGAAGCCTTGCGCCTACCTCCCTGCATGCATTTCAGAACATTACATGCTGCTTCATCTACTTGACACTTTAAAAACTTTTAAGGGCAGGGCTTTTACAGCTTCTGGAGGTATAAATTCCAGTGTTTTTTTACTGTTATAATAAAAGTTTTGCCTAATCTCTAACTTAATTTCCCCTTGCTGCAAGAACGGGCTGGGGACTATTGTGATCGATTCAAACACATAAAAATACAGAACCCCTTTCCCAAAGGGAAAGCGCATGATCAACTTACTTTAATTATGTTACTCCTCTGTTCCACTCATAAGAGAGCTTGAAAATGAGTCTGCGTTACAGCATAGCACATCTCCTCAAAGTTGACTAATAGTGCTAAAAAAAGGGTCTCACCTGCAAAGCTGACACAGTTGAATAAGCTTTAACAACAGGCCAGTTGCTGACTTAGGCTTCACAACTGACCTGTTGGATCACTTGAGCACATCATTTCAGATTGCTCCTTGATTTTCTTTCCGTCTACTGAAAGTACAATAATCACTTTTTCCCTCCGTTGCAACTTCTTTGAAATCTCTGCATAGGGCAGATATCTAAATACCAGGGTCCGTACCCATAAAGGCAGTTCCAATGAAGTAAGTGGATAGTAAGCACTTCTGGATGCAACAGCTCTGTAATTCCTGAATGCTTCACTGCAAATCTGCTGACTCGTAGGAGATTCCATGGGTGTTCCTTTCATCCCGAGCCCTAGGATTGACTGAGCCAGAGCCTAGTAAATAAGTACTGTAACTGCCAGCCCCTTCATAAGAATGTACTTAACAGTGTGATTTACAGTGAGAATTATTACCCTCGCTGTCCAAAATGAAGATCTTTTATGACACAGACCTGGCAAGCATGAGGAGCTGCTGCTGGGTGTATTAAGTCCCTCTTTGGGCTTGAAACTCGCTGCTGGGCATGGAGGGACTGCAAGGCCATCGGAACAGAAGTGACCTATAGAGAAGAAGAAGAAAACAACATGTGGTTCAGAAACAACATTCCGGACAACTCAGACTCAGAGCAGAGCGGTGATGGGTCTCTTGCATGCTGACATATGTGTGCGCGTTGCGGGGGACAAATAGGAAAGCGCAAGTATTTGCTGGCTAAATGTATCAGGGTGTACGAACGTTGTACCCTGAAGGCAGACATGAACGTGCTCTGATCTGGCAGGATACAAACCACCTCCAAAGTAAAAACAGGAGAACCAATTGGGTCAGCACAGTACTTGGTCTGAGCTAATACCCTGTCCAATTAAAAAGGATTTATTAGCACAAGCTCAAGGCAAAGCTAGGGTGGTAGTTGTGTCCTAAAATAAAACAGGTGTTGGGCAATACAGCACTACAGTTTCCCAGAGCCTATTTAAGCTTTGTGCGCTCAAAAGCAGCAAAGTCCAGGATGGTCCCTGGTAAGCTGGTACACTACTGATGAAAACAGCCTAGAACCTGCATAGGATTGCTGGCCAGTAAGTGCACTTTCTTTACTTACACATTAAAAGGGTTTTATATCTAATGGCAATGAGATGCCAGATCCACTTAAAGCAATGGAAAGGAGGCCATTACAGTAGGCTGCGTTTCAAACAAGTCCTTCACAGCAGCGAGCAAAATCGAGTAACACGTGAAGTCAAAGACGGATAAGCCTCGCCATTCAAGTCTGTCTGTCCCTCCAATTCCAACCCTTTTACCCACTAAGTCAATGTACGTCAGCAGCTAAATTGTCCTGCACTGGGGACAAGGGCTATCTGGAGGAAGCAAGGGAACCTGCTCCAGAAAAGACATTTTAAGATGTTTAAAGCACTTGAACTTTCAAAAGGTCACTGCATTAGATGGACAAAGGATTTTCCTGTGTTTACACTGAGAAAAGACAAAGCTCAAGAAGCACAGGTCAGAAATCCAGGAGCAAAGCTTTCTACTAAAACTAACCAACAAAAAATGAAAAGAAAGCTTTGAAACTCAGGAATATTTTCAAACTTTGAATATTCAAGTTTGCAAATAATTTTAAGCATTTATGGCAAGTTGGGAAAAAAAAAAAAGAAGGGGTTTACAAAATTTTACATTTTTTCTGGGCTTGCTTAATTTTGAATGAATATTTTCCTTGAGATCTAGAATTTCAAAAGCATTTCAGTCAGCTCTTGTTTGTTGATGGCTGCCATTTAAATGATTGACTGTTCTTTTATCCAAGAACATGTTCATTTCAGGAATACAAACAAAGCTGCTGCGAAGACTATAAATTGCTCGGTTCTGCAATATAAGCAGAGACACATGGACATAATCAATGGAAGAAAACAGCAAGTCACTTTATTTAAAAGCAGCACATTACAGATAGCCCAAATCTTTCATGTCTTGGAAATTTTGACAAGATTTGAAAAATAAGTTCTCATGAATTTCCTGTCTAAAAACGTTTCTTCCTTTTGTAGAACTGAGCTGGCAAAGAAAATTCAAACGTTTAATACGTCATGACACTTTTTAACTCAAAACATACAAAGAAATTTCAAGCTAAATATCCAAGTTGGTTTTATTAGTGAGCATCGTTAGAGTTAATTGTTCTCTCTTTCTACTCCAATTCTTCTGGTCTCTCCAAGATCATGGGGATTAAAGATCAGCTGAAGTGTTCCTGCTACTGCTCTAAGGACCACATTCCTCTCCCCAGTTCAACACACCATCCTTCACTTAAAATCCTTCTGCCAGTTGTACATTTAGCGATGAAATGCTCATATCCAGCTAGAATTAATTACTCTTTCCAAGTAAGATTTTGTAGAACTTGATTATCAAATGCTTTACTAAACTCCAGATGGATATTTAAAGAGTGGAAGGAAAGAAAAAGAAAAAAAGAAAAAGAAAAAAAAAAAAGAAAAAAAGGATTTAACTGTGGCATGAAAGTGCCACTCCTATGTTGAAATGTATTGCTATGTATCAGCATAGCAATGACGCTCCATTCACATGCATGCAATGCTAAGTACACAGAATATATATAATTAAAGTCAGTCAAACTGTGGAAAAGAATGTTGGAAATCCTCAGGCCTCTCCTGCTTGTGATGGTATTCAAACTCCTTCTTACCATCTAAGGGCTTTGCAATTGGGCTGGATGACTTATTCAGATTTAAAAACACAGGAGGGACTAATTTTAACACTGAAGCACTGAATTTCAGCATGGGATACTCTGCATATATTTAACCTGTTGATCATCTACTCAGAGATTTTTCACTTGCTCTCTCCAGGTTCTGTGGTTGATACACTGGAGGTGGAACCTGATTGCAGCCTTTGGCTAATCTTGCGCTATAAACCATAACAACGCAGTAGCAAATCTGCCACTCTAAAATCCATGCTCTAACGTGCCCATGTCTGTTCACTTTTTCAAACCTTTGGTAGGTACAATTTATAAATACTTCCTTAAGTCCAAAGGAGCCAACGTTTCCTGATTTTTTTTTTTTTAATGGAGCCACGATTAGTTCCCTGGCCCTCTAACAAAGCACAGTAAATAGTAAGTGTACTATGATACACATCCACGAAGCCACTATCACTTCCCATGTATGACTGACCCTGCAAGAGATGAATTATTTGCTATTCATACCTAACCCTAGGCACTGGAAGTAAGAGAATTCCTGTGTTCTATTCTCTCACCTGTATATTATAACTGCATCTAAACTACTGAGATTTTGGTCTAGCATGATCTCTTTAGCTACTCCGTTTCTCCTTCTACTGGACAATGCGTAAGGTATCCAGAGTACAGGAACTCTTCATTATTTAATAAGAGGGATTCTAATTACGGACATAAGAATCGAGTTACTGGTTTTAGTGACTGCTCATTAAATAGTTCATCTTCACACGCAGTACAGGGCTTACAGGAGAGAGAAACACTTGGTAGGACTGCAGATCGCAAACTGCATTCCTGTATTGACATTACACATCCTTTTAGAAAATCACAGCTACACCATGCTCTCCCTGTAAGGCCTTTTTGCTAGAGTTCAGGTGGGCTAGGAAATGTGAATTAAAGTCTGAGGGTACGTGGAGGGAGTTATCGGCAATATTGCTGCTACCTGCAGCACCAAACTTTTCCTGTTACCAAGTACTGTATTGAAGAATGGAACAGCATTTACGTGGAGGGCCTCGGAGGGATACCAAAGCACCACACCTTATCACAGGAAACAAGCACGACAGAAAGCTAACCTTGGGCTACAAAATCCTCACTAGGCTTATACTCATTCCCTGGGATGTATAAGGGACATGCCAGGATTTTAATGCTGCAGAAAACTCTCTCTTTCTTTATGGGGAAACTACGCCAAGAAGCCATTCAGTACTACAACAGCTTAACCTGCACTCTCACTGAAGAGTGGCAGGCTACCAGCCTGGGCAAATAGAAAGCTTTGGGTTTTCGTATCAGGATTATTCCCAAATAGCAAACTCTCACAGAATGTAAATTAAGGTGGCTTCCTGAATTACTCTATAATTTCCTTTGATGGATGTTTTTGGCTAATTAATCGTGTGAAATGACATTCTATGCCTGTCATAATTTCAAAAGATAATCATTTTGCAACAAAAACGTAGTCCCTCCTAGTCTGTTCCTCTGCTGCCTAATTCTGCATCAGCATCTCAGTGAGGGATTCCTAATGCCTACAGCTGTTACCTGGGAATACAGCACCCACTATAAATGGGTATTTGTGATGGCCAGTGAATCAAGGTCCTGAAGTGGAGAAAGCTATAACTGTGTGTGAATCAATTTTACAGATGATCAGTTAAAATCGCAGAGTGACAGAGCTGCTTTCTGTGTGGAAAGAGAAAGCAAAAGCTTCCCTCGTTGCTCAGCAACACTTGCACATTCAGACATACTAGTTTATGTCCCAAGGCTACATCAGCTGGACCTCTCCCATAAACCCAGCAAGTGCGATGACTATCAAAAGCAGCTGCAATTCTCAGCGTTCTCTCATTTTCATTCTCTGCTTTTCACGAGTCTTCTGAACAGCATCTGCTTTATCTCAGGAATTATTTTTTAACCTCCAGTTTTACTGTGACACAAGGAGCCTATCTGTGTTCCAATACTGCCAGCTAAGGTTTACCAGAGCAAAGTGTCATTTCAGTCTCCTGAAGTTCTATGTTTTAACAACTACAGAAGATGCTCATGAGATGTACTTACCTGCTGGGCAGGGCTGGCGTAGCAGAGTGTCTTCAGCTGAGAAAGAACCAGGAGTGCCCGTTACACAATAAGTGCGGCTTGGATTTGGCTGCTGACCGGCCAAACAATGCTAAGGAGAAGAAGCACGGATTCATACCACCAGAAGTCTAACAGCCATTGCTGTCCAAAGCTGTGTCCCAGGGAGGCCTGAGTCAGGAAAAAGCCCAGTACTGCATTCTATCTTGTGCTTCCTCCTTCTCCGCCCTCTCCTCCCTTCCCAGAACTGCTTCAGCTCCATTCTCCAGGGACAACTTCTAGAAGCAAAAATGGTACTTCAAACTCCCAAGCATCTTTCGGTTCTCAGCTGAGGGTTTTAGTGGTGGCAGATGATCTGAGCACTAACATTCTTAGAATTTAGATGAGAAATATTTATGTCTCTTAATACAGGGCACTTGTGGAAGGTCTTAGATCTACTATACCACTGAACTGTTCTGAATGCTTTTCTTTGATGAAGAAAGGTCCGTACCTGCTATTAAACCAGGGAAGCCTCTCTTCTCTTGACAATACATTCACATTCAGGCCCTGCCTATCCGGAAGAATGAAAATTTGCCCTTGGAGAATAACGTGCCCATTCTGTACCTGTCTGCTCCGTCCATCTGGGCAGACGTATCTCTCTGGACATTCCTGACACTCCAACTCTCCCTCCGGCGAATACTGACCAGGACCGCAGCTCCTCTGCACACCACTACGTGGATCACATGAATAGCCATCTGGACACGCACGGCACCCAGCTCCACTCTCTAGGCTGAGATAGCCATTGGGACAAACCTGCAGTGAGATCACAAAGAGCATCAGAGCCACATAAATATATTATTCTTTGCATGAATAATGTAAAACAGCAGTTTCAGACATCCTCAGCTCAAGTACTAGAAAAAGGATCTTGGATCGTTTTCAAAATCTGGCCTACGTACTCTTGAGAGCTCCCAATGTGTGCTTTTTACTGTCAGTGGTGTAAACAATGAATGGAGGGAGTGCTGCTCACTGTCTACCTGAAAGCACAACCTGCTTCCTCTGGGCTAAATCAGAGCCAAATACAGTGTGGGAATTTCCTGAAAAATTTCAAAGCAGACTGCAAAATCTGGGAAGAAGCCTGAAATCAGATTATTCAAAATACATGGGAGTAGAGGCAAAAAGTACTACTTCACCTGCTTGCTCTCTTCCCTGTCCTTCAGCTTACCTGGCAGGCTGCGATGTCTGCTTGAGCAGTAAGTTCATTGGCTGTTCCCAGCGGGCATTTCCTTGGAGCTGCTTGACCCCCAGGACAACTGGATCAAAAATAATGAAGTTATAAAATTAAACTCTTCCACTTCTTTGGAATTCCATCCCCTACCAGCCAGTATGGGTGTTGTGTAGATACGGGAACATCCCCCTCACCAACTGCTCAAACAGATGCTCTTTTAGCCACAGAAGCATGGATTCAAATCAGATCCCTCCAGAACCTCAGAGGGTCCTAACACATAGATAGGAGCTCAAGGCGCATCGCTTGGCTTGCACATGCAAGGACAGAATTTGCGGTAGGAGATGTGGCAACCTGAACTTAGGGTTCAAGACAGTCTGTACAAAACCTTTCTTTCGTAATCTGGTTTGAGATTGTGTCCAAAAACCCCACAATGAGCATTTCTACTTTCATTTAAAGTGAGCCACGTGTGGCAGAGAAAGCAGTCTTAATGATTTTCTTCTGAGGAAGACAGAGCATGCTGGTGATGATACCAGAGTTTAGGACAGCTTTCCAACTGAAAATGGCTCATCGAGGGCTTGCTTGCAATACAGCCCAGGCTCGCTGATAGTCTGGGTGCTGGGTTCAGCACCTCTGGAAAGCAACCACCAACCCCCTGCAACTTGCTGTTCTTTGTACCCAGACTTCTCTGTCCTCAGGTTATCGCTCTGTACCCAGCTTACGTCACGATTTCCGACTGGCATGTCAGTAAGTAGCCAGGACACAGAATGAATATTCCAGGGGAGGATTCCCTGCACCGGGGGCCAAAGACATCTCGTATTCTTCTTTTGAGCTGAAAAACAGCCTAGATTTTGCTGCTGCTACAAATACATATAATATTCCTGCCCCTCCTAAATACACACTACACAACACACAAAATCTGTCCTAAGCAATCTTAGAGGAAGCCTGGTTCTGTACGTTCCCCACAAACACAGAGACTGTCACACATTTTACTCAGACTACTGTGGTGAAGAACAATCACTCCCATTGACTTCAAGGGGAGCTGTGAGTGGTAATTGCTGCAGAAAGCACTGGATGACATTTTAAGTCAAAAATAGTGGTTTTCCTGGTCAGCTGATTATTCATCTATAAGGGACTGGCACTAGGCTTTGTGCCCCACCTCCTGATCTGCATGACAAGATAGCTCTCAGAATATTCTCAACGTAGAAACGATGTCCCAAATGTTTAACTTTCTTATTGCAGGAGTATAAGTGCCGAGCGGGAGGGAAGGAAGGAGACTTACTAGAAACCCGTTGGACATTCTAAGCAGTTGCCAGCTGTGTAGTAATGTCCCTGCCTGCAGTCTATGAGACAGTGGGTCTGGCAGTCTATGCTGCAATCGCGTGAGAGGGAAGAGGTCCCTAAAAACGAAACGAAAAGAAATAAATTTAAGGTACAATGAACAAACGTTCAAGAATCCAAGCTAAACTACCAATTATTATTACACCATAATGTAATATCTGCACAATTTTATCACTGGTGTTAATGGTACTAGTACTACTAACACAGTAATTTTTACTATTAAGAACAATGCTTTGCCTTTATAGAGAAACAGTGTTTATGAATGGGACACAGCATCCCAGCAGTGTAGTGACTAAAAAAGAAACAGGAAATATTCCAAGCCTGTCTTGCTAAGAAGGAAGCTGAAACAGAAAATCTCATGTTCCACAAGTCAAATAAGCTCCTTGTTATCATTATTACTGTTACACCTACATGAATTAGCTGACTTCTCAAAGCCACACAGAGTGTACCAAAGCTGGAAATAAACCTAACTTCTTGGGTTTTCCATTCATCAGCACTATTTCCCTGTCCATTACCACATTCACTCTTGAGTTTTGGTGGCTAAAATTAAGGAAAGGTTTCTCTTCAGGAATTAAAATCTGTTTCCTTAAGACTTCTAGGTAAATATTCTGAGCACAAAGTTCTGGGGGAAATCCCAATTTCAGATGCTTTATCAAGCTAAACCAACTACCCTCTGTAGGTAGCAGAAAGCCTTTTCCATGTCTTTATCATCTTTTGAAAAGGTCACATTTTGTTTGCCAGAAAGTTGAAAACCTAAGTTTTCAAGAAAGTGCAAACAGCACAGTCTGATGGAAAGAGCCAAGGGATGAAGGAAGTACCGTACTGCTGTGTAATCTCAACCAAGAGACTTCTTCTTTCTCTACTTCAGTTATCCAGTCTACACAGTAAAGGCAATTTTACCCATCCCTCTTTAGGAAGTCTCTTGACATCATGTTCTATAAGAGAAAGGTGATAAATACCCAACAAAGAGTAAGATACCTGAAACCTGAACTTAAAGAATGGAACAAACACTGAGTTACTATTTCCCTTGTTGCATTTCTTACTTTCATTTTGCAAGCCTATCAGGTTTAGATTCTAGTACGCCACTGTCCTAACAAATTCCTTTGTTTTGAAAAGTGAGCTCCACTATGGTAACAGGAAGGATTTCACATGAAGTTCCTCACGACGGGCTTTCTCTGTGTGCCTATGCCACAAAAAATGAGTGTGCAGGGTGGGGAGGAGAGATCCAGGGTTCTTTTTTTTTTTTCATCTGTTCCATACTCAAATAAGCACCTTGATATTATTGTTATTGTTACCCAAAAACACTGACACATTCATTTTTTTTGTCTTTAAAAAATTAAAACCTCTTGGTGAATGCATCCCCCCACCTTCTCTACCTGTCTTCTCCCCTGAATTAATTCCTAAAAAAGATTGTACTTTTGAAAGAACAGCAGCCACACTCATCAGTTTATGACCAGAATGAACTAAACAGCTGCCATCTCTAATTCCTTACAGCTTTCAGAAGGTAACAGTATCAGCACAAATTAAAAAAAAAAAAAAAAAAAAAAAAAACAAACAAAAACAAAACAAAAAAGAAGTCTGTCTGTATGAGAAAGTTACCCACTCACCTCTCATGAAGATCCTAAGGCTACAGAACAAAATCAGCCAACTCAAAGCATTAGCCATAGGGGCCAGTAAACAGTTCTTAAAAAAAAAAAGCTCAGAGCTTATGTTTAAAATGTTTCTTGAGCATCTGGTGTTGCCTTTGTTGAAGCCCAGTGTAACCAAATCCCTTCCAGGTAATCACTTTCCAATACAGCCTGAAGTGAAATGAACACCGAGCTGCAGAAAGAAAAGACGGCCAAAGAGTTAATCCCACGGAAACTCCCCTGCAGCACTACTGATACTAGAAAGTGAGAAAACTCATTTAAACATGAGATAATGTATTACCGTTCAAGCATCTGCTAAGCAGGGAGCTTGAAAGTATACTTGTCATCATCTTGCAGATCTGTCTGGCTGCCCAGCAAGGTGACCCCATGAAAAGGACCCCACAGGGTCACAAACTTCTTTTTCTTCAGCATCTAGGGGAAATAGTCCCTGTTTGCTGGCTATTTGTTCTGCAATTTTAGGTTCTTGCTGGAATTTAAAAACCTGGATGAACTGTTCCTAAAACAGGATTCTCCCTTGTGATGTCCACTATCCACTAGCTAATTTTTCCTTTTCCAAGATAACTCTGATGATGTACAAGGCTAAATTTCAAAGCTATGGCAGTGCTGGGGAGCAAACAAAAACCTATAATTCTACTGCAACAGTAAACAAGCAGATTGTATCCTGAAGCCATTTCATGAACATGCAACTTCAGAACAGACTTTTTCAATGTGTTCTCATCCTTTTAGAAATAACATGAAAAATGCAAGGTTCAGTACCCGCTCCAATGAAGATTGCAAAGACAAGATCTTTTTTTCTCTGTAAGTTTCAATACCCTCTCTTTGTTCCACTTTCTCTATAACTTCCTGGAAGTCAGAGACCAATGAGGACTTTGGAAATGGTTTGATTACTGGCACTAGGAAAGAAAAAAAGCTCTTCTGTCTTCCAAGTTTCACACTGACGTAACTCCAGTCCAGAAGCCAGTCCAAGGTTAGTTGTTGGCTCACATGAAGTTATTGGGGAGCACTGCTGTCCAAGAACCAAACAGATCCTCCTTCTTCTGTGCCACTGGAGTGTCTACAAAGAAACCTGTATAGCTATTGACATGTCTTCTCACTTCCACAAGCCTTTCAGGAGACAGTTGAGGACAACTGCAGAGGTCAGTGAAAGCAAAGCTCCTTTTGGGAAGGGTAGTCCTGCCATGCACACAAGGAATTTTACCCTATGGCTGCCTAACTTCACTTTCTGAAAAACAATCTTCACAGTTTGGACCAGAACCTAAAGTGCATGTTATCCCTGAATTGTTCAAGTCCCCTAACGGAAGACTATGTCAGAGCATCTCTAGCCAGCAGGGAGCAGAAGCTCTAACCATCACGGCTGAATGTCTACAAAGAGGCCTCACGCCTGTCTTCCTAACTAGCAAAGCACCATCTGTTGCACTTTATAAAGTCTTTAATTAAACTCCTCCGGTAGAACTCAGATGTGTCTGTTTCTTCCTATTCTACAAACAATTCCTGAAATCTCTGCAATTATCTTATATTACAGACAAGAATTGCCAATTAAAACCTAATCAACACAGTGTAAAGGCAGGCACCAGGCCAAGTGCTTCTAATTTTCTTCCCATTTTCGACCTGCTTGTCCCTTGTACTTCAGAAAGTTCAGAGAAGACGGAAGATGCAACAGAAGGCAGAAAAGATAAGAAAAACGTTTAGATTCACTTTGTCTCATGTCTCATTTCCCATTCCCTAATTAACTATGGGATTTTCAGATTTATGCAGAGATAAAATTGGTCACAGGTCAAATTCACCCCTGTGGCACATGCTAGAGTAAGGCAAAGAAGGATCTGCTATTTAACTGCAGTCTCATTTGAGGGATGAAATACTGACCCTGCGCTCAAAGATGGTCCTTCCTCTGATCAGCCAAACTGGAGCTCCGAGAGGGGCAGTGACTTGCTTTATGTAATGCACCCCGCTAGTATAGCATGAAGCCATTGAGGCTTCCCAATTCCAAACTCTAAACCTCTCAAAACAGGTTCTGACATCCACTGGATCTGTACCAATTTTGAATAAGCCCACTTCAAGCGTCTCTGCCACAATGACTCCTAGTGTTAGCAAAAAGAAGAATCTGGCCTGACGTACTTCTCTTCAAGTGCACTGCTACAGAAACAAACTGCTGCGAGAACAGCAGAATAACCTGGGACTCACTCCAGGACACTGCGATTTACTTTCATACAGCAGTAGCATCATCCATCTGAAACATCACAAAACCCTGTACAGTTTACACTGATAGTAAGCCATAGCTATCTATTCCTGGCTATAAAGAAAACAGAGCCTTGCTATTATTTCATCCTCTTCTGTCAAGAAACAAACAGACACAGATTGAATTATAAATCTAGGCTGTTAGACGCAATGCACAGAAACGTGAAGACAACTCCAGCAAGGAAAATAAATAGGCACGTCCTTTTCTCGGTTGCAGGCGTTGGAGGCCTACCAAGTATCAGCATATTCATTCCTCTGGGATACAAAATAGCTCAGCGTCCAGAACTGACACACTCATCTTCTCTCCACCAATGACTTGACTATTGCTTCAGCAGACCTGACTGTATTTGAAAAGGCTCCTATTTTTCTTGAACTGTTTGGTCAGTCCTAAAGAAACCAGTCAGCCCTGTAATATTAGTATTCCTTCACAAAACAGGAAGGCACCATTTTTCTTGATTTGAACACCAAAAAACCGTTCTGCTCAGCTCACTGCCAATAGCAATAAATTCCTGGGTGTGTAAGCAGCAGCACTACCTACGTTAGGGCAGGAAGATTGCCTTCTTGTGGTGAAGGCACCAGGAGGGACAGTAACCACGTCGAGCCTTGCAGAAAGCTGCAATCAGTCACCCTGAAACTAGTTACTGTTTCCACGTAGGCAATTTTCCTCAGCCATCAAACCTGCTAAAACATCCATTATTTAAATGAAAATACGCAAATATCCAAAATTGCACATCTCATTTCACCTACAGGAAGTTTTTCTAGGGGAAGCGGGGAAAGGAGACACAGAAAGCTCAAAACTGGGGGAGCGGCAGGAGTTGGAAATCACATTGGGAATACATTTATTAGTTATTTGTATAGATATAAGTTCTAATAGTACCAACAGCTTATAGAGATTTCTCTTCAATGCAAAAGGAAAAGATCTGTGACTTTGAATCAAAAAACCTCTTAGTTCTTGTACAGAAACAGCAAGCACATTTCAGCTTAAAGCTACAACTTTGTCTCATAAAACAGCAGGAATGACAGTGATGGCTAAGGGTGGAGCCTCCTCCCATCTGCTTTCCCTCTCTCTTTTCTTCCTTTTTTCATTAGTATTATGCAGATAGCGCTACTCAGAAGCTTGTGGGTTAATACATTAAAATTCCACTTTTAGAGCTGCAAAGTCAGGGCTACATCTTTCTTGTGTGCACACATATACATGCACACACACCTCATAAAAACAACCATGCAAGTCCCTTCTAATGATACCCATAAACCACGTGCACAATTCACCGTGGGCTTATGGACTGCTGCAGTGCTCCCCTATACATGCATCCCAACGATCCGTTAACACCTCAGAGAGAAAGATGTAGCTGAGCATCACAAAATAACGATGCTTACTTGCCGATACAAAACCTACAGATATACCGAGAGAGACTGCAGTGATACAGAAACTATTTTCCTGTTGTACAATCCTAGAGCAAGCTGAGCACTGACGACAAAAAACCATGAGGTTTAACATGGGACAACCAAGTTCAGTGACATGTTAAATACATGCAAGCACCATCATGGCCAGGGTGCCAACACACACACAACACTGAGCCATCCTTCCCAGGTAACTGAAAGTTTTTCCCCTTCTGTGAGAAACAGCAGCAGTAAAACAGCAATGTAAAATTACATCATAACTTTATTGTGCATACTGTTTTGCATGCTGAACTTTATCCCTACTAAGCTTACGAAGTTAAATGCTGAATTTACAAAGGCAATAAACTACAAGGAGAGAAATTAAATGCTATAATACAGAAAACCAGAAAGATCTTCAGATGAATTTAGATTAAGATGCAGTACAGCTTTCCCAGTCATCTCCAGGAGACACAGTATAGATAACAATAGATTAGGGGAGCATAAAGCAGCAGTAGGGATAGTCAGGGAGGCAGAAAACAAGGGGGGAATTGTAGGTCCAGAGAAATCAACAGCAAAATACTCCTGGATTTCTATGATTTCCGGGGCTATGATTTCACACAAGACTGCATACACCCAATATCAAACATTAAACTTAACTTTGAAAGAGACTGGTGGGACTAATGAGAAATAACAAAAAGTCGCTGTATCAACAAAACCTTGCAGCATTCAGGTACAAACACAGAGTGTCAGAGGCAGCAAAGATAGACAAAGGCACTCATCCAAAGAGGCTCAGCTGGGAAAAGCTGTCTTAACCAAAGGTGCTCACAGCTTAAGTGAAAAATGTTTATAAAAACATAGTCATTAATTTCTCTCAAACAGGTAAGTCGTGCTTGGTCTGCTCTCGTACCCGTACCATTGAGTAGATAATTCTGTCTCCTGTCACACCCCAAATCAAACTTGAAACACTTTGCTAACTGTCGTACACCAGGTCAGAGCATTTATCCTGCTATCCTGTCTTTGACAAGGGTTAGCAGAAAATGCTGATATTACGAGATGAGCCAAAGCAACCGGGCAGGAACAGACTGACCCTTGCCTTGGTGTACTCTCCCACAACTTTTGATTTTCTCTGGTAAACATATACTTATGAAACACAGCCCAGGGCTGTCCCTAGACATTGTCACAGGGCAGACAGCTTCCAAAATTTTATAAAGCCCACTTCATCACAGGATACATTTCTGTTGGTGCCTTCTTAGGTAGCTGCACCCTGACAGGATGCAGGCAGCATTTATTAAAGTGATTACATTATTATACTGCAATTAATGAAAATTATACTCTGGTGAGGCACTGCTGAAAACCTCTTATTTCTTTGTATTGTCCTTAGTAGGAAGGGGACAGAAAAGGCTAAGTCCCTTTTGATCTCCATTGCCCATAACCCTTCACTTTCAAGCTGCACCCAGCAGCAACGATAACTTAGTATCTTCCCATGCTTGAGCCTGATTAACATCACACAGAGATTGGTTGTCAAAAAGGACATCTGAAATCACACCCAACAGCTAATGTTGCTTTCTCACATTTCCACTGCTGCAACACTGCTGGAAAGCATAGGGGGAGGTGGCTTAAGAAATGCGTTTCGTGCATTGCTGAAAAAGTAAATAAAGACAAAAATGTAATCACTGACGTTGACTTAGCACTACTGCCTCCTGCTTCAGCAGAACGATTGGATTGTAAACTCAGTGAATCAAAGCTGCCTCTTCAGAAAATGAACAGAGAGACAGGGCCAGCGCTTAGGTACCAAACCAAGCTAAAGGCTGAAATTAGCTAGAGAAAGCAGGACCAATGTGCAGGGGATTTGCCAAAGAGACCAAGGGAAGCATTTCTGAGTATAGAGAATAAACAGGGTTGGCTACAGCTCCATTGTAGGCCAGGGAAATCCCAGGCTGGAATGAGACCAGCAACATGGAAAACATTTTGGAAAAGCAAGGCAGGGATGCTGTAGCTTCACTACAAAGCATCCCAATTACTCTGTTCAGACTGTGTGGTCAAGTATAGCTGTTTGGCTTCTCCCTGAGCAAGCTTCAAGGGCCCCAATCCTTTGCTGTCTCTTGTCCAGGCCAAGGCAGGCAGCCTAGGCACTCCCTAACAAGCACTGTAGTTTTGACAGACAGAGAATGGTGCCCAGAGGTTGACACAGGATCACGGAGTTACAGAGAGCAAAGCACAATCAGCAGTGTTGATGACTATGTTAGAAGCTGGGACAGGACAGGATCAGGAAAGGACGGAAGTGACTAAAACAGCGTAAGTAGCAGGTGTGAATCCCAGGCACAGGGATTAATTCCATCTCCACTGGTATCACACTGGGATAATAAAACAGTGTTGCTTGCTTGTTTATCCCACAAGACCTCTCTCATTTTGTGGGTATAGTACAACCATTGCTGCTGGTAATAAAACAAATGAGAACTCCCAACACCTGCAGCCTTTCCCAGTAAATGGTTTGAATAAAGCAACATTTCTGAACCCTGTGAACAACCAAAGCCCCTTAAAAGCTGTTAGCAGAACTGTAACATTGGGGCTTGGTTTTTATTTTTGAACAATGGCAGCCCCAAAAAATTCTGTGGAGAGTTCATATGGAAAACTGTAGCAGAAGAATAAGCGAAGCATCTCCAAAACTGTCCCTCGAGAAGTTCTTCAGGCCGAATCCCTCACAGCAGAATGAACACAATTAAGACCCACAAATGCCTTCATTTTACTTCCGTCACAGCAGATATTCGAATACTGCAGTCCACATGTGGATTCAACACATGGACAGGGTACAATGAGCAAAACACACACAGGCAAAGTAATAGTTAGGGCGTAAGCAAACATAGATCTGTTGTATCAAAGTACATCAGATATCTGTAAATACATAACTTCTAGGCACTGGTGAAAGAGTATTTCAGTTGTAAGGAAGGAATGTTACTTCAATAGAGACTCTTCTGTAATAGTGGAGCTTGGTCAGAGTGCTGCATTTTAAATGCATCCGGAAACACCATCCTTGACAAGAGATATGTATTATGTATGTACCTTCCCCTTTTCTGTACAACAGGACTAGAAACCTGGCACAGGAGAAGAGAATATAGGGAAAAAGTGTGGTCACTTAGTATGAGTATCCAAGAAATCAGTGGAGAAGAGATGGAACAGAAACTACTGTCAGCTGTACAGGCCAGCTGGGGGTGGTGTTTCTCCCCCTGCTTCTCTCTACATGTATGTGCGTAGGAAAGGGTTCACAATAGGACAAGCTGAAGGCCTGTAAATACTCCTAGGAAAATGTAGCTTTGATTTAATAGTGCAAAGCAAACCACACAAGAACAAACAGGAGTCTAGATAACCCAAATGTTCCACTTCTGTATATACATCAAGTGGCATGCAGTCCAAAGAGGATCACAACAGCACCAGATCTGTCTTTCAGGAGACCCTATAATGCATTTTATTGGAACACAATATTGCTACTACAGCAGAAAAGCAGCACTAGCTGCTGACTCGAATAAGCTTCCCATTTTATTTGAAAGTGCCCCCCCCCCCCATTCTTTCGCCTATGTTCTTAATTAATACAATCATACTTCATCCTGCAGTAGGTACCAAAAACAAAGGCAACAGCATAATCATTATAGATTTAAATACTAAAAAGCGTGGCATCTGTCCTTTCAAAAAAGCAAGTCTCTTCTTCCAGAGAAGTTTAAAGCCTAGTACATCCTCTTGAAATCAGGATCAATTCTGTCACCCAGAAGTAGCAGAATTAACTCCCTTTTTTAAGCCCTGCCAAGACCTTGCAAAAGGTCTCAGCTAGGGAAATTGGACCATGTCAGAAGTCTCCAAGGCCAAACTAGCAGCTCAAGTGCCAAAGCCTAGAAAGAAAAAAAAAAAAAAAGATTGAAGTGAGTACCAGCAACAGAATATAGACTGACTGAAAAGAAATCCGGACAAGAAAAAAAGCCTTTCAAAACATCAGGCTAGTAATTTATCACAAGCTGCTAGTGTTATATTAAGGGACCTCACATAACCCATCAGAGATACTCAATGATTTCTCAGTCTCACCATCCTGAAGTACTAAAAAAATGAGATGCTTCTAATGGAAGCCTCAGATTCTGATTAAACCAATGAATGGCTTCGACAGGACAGATGGAACATGTCCACCCAGGAGGGGAAACTTCAGGCCAGTCATATCCCATCAGAAATTTAACTGAAAGTCAAAAATATTAAATATGCACACGGTGTCTAACTGGCTGAATGCAGAGATACAGAACATGCTACAACCCTTCAGGCAGCAGAGAACTTGTCAAAGATGGTCATAGTACTACCATCATTCACCTCTCTCCCAGGTATGCATGAGAAGGTTTCCTTACCATACACAAATTCCAACAATTCCAGTGCTGGGTAACTTATATACTCTTCCAGAGAGTCAAGAGCAGAGTCTGGCCTTCTAGGACACCGACAGATTAACAGGTTAGGACACAGTTCAACATGGAGCTCCATGCAACTCAGCTGTTCCACATGAGCTGTTGAGCTGCCTCATAACAGGTTCTTACAGTAGAACAGTATGAAAGCACTTATGAAGGAAAGGGGATGACCTTGGGCAACTGATGCTACCCCATTAATTTCTTTCTGCATTCAGGTCCTATTGTACCACTTCCCTGAGACTGGGACAAAAGGACATTTATTAAAACTAAATCCCTGTCAGGAGATACTGCCTTTAGCCTCCTTAAGCTAATATGCACCACCACAGCATCCTGATTTCAGGGTCTTTGCAGTCTGTGGCTTAGATTATTTTGCAACTCTGGACAAAGATGCTTAGATGCTTATTTATCCTTGGCAGTTTTATACAGCCTGCCCTGTACAAGTACAGTTTGAGTTAGAGGTGCCTTGCATCAACTAGAATTGCTCTTTAAGAACAGGAAGAGAACAGTGTGAGATATACAGTACTGATTTATTCTCCACAATAATGTGCCCAAAACCATTATTTCTCATTTCTAAGCTTAAACACCCGGATAACTACCTCATTTTATCTTGCTTTTACTTTTTCTGTAAGTGTCAGACAGCTTCAGCCATTATGAAAAGAGTACTTGAAGACCTTAAGGTTGGTCCAGTTGTGCAGACTCCATTCTTTCAAGTTTTGAATTCAGACCTCTTCTCCATTGCAATAGCTTCTGTTAGCTTCTGCCACTGAGTTTCTGAATCTCAATCCTATTTCCAGGGGAAATGTAGCAGCACAGTCTCCGGGGCTACATCCAGTCTGGTTATAGGGAACTGAAGAGATGAAACTTCTTCACTTGCCTTGGCAACAGCTCTAAAGTTATTGTTGAAATAGCCTATTCCTTTGAACAAAGGCTATGCTGCATATAATAGCATTTCTTCTGTGCTGTTGAGTCACTGTCATTCAGGAAGCAGCACTAAAAAGTGCATTTAAGTTTTTCCTGAAAGATCCATTCTGCAGGCTTAAAAAGAAGTTTAAACAAGGAGCACATCTCTAATTGGTGGCACCTTTAATGGAGAAACTGGGTCTGGAAAATTCTGCAAGACATGAAAAATCTCCATTTCTGAACTCTATTACTTCTCATCATACACTACACTAGTACTTCTCATTGAACAATTCTTACTTTAACAGAAGCAAAGATCAAGATCACATGGCAGGGAATAGTGTTTCTAAGCATTCTCAGAGCTATTACATTTGTTTACAAACTCTCTCATGTTTCCCAGTGTATTCTCCACAAAGTCCTTGTGAGTCAGGGCAGCAACTGTATTTTACACCCGGTATACCAAGGCACACTTGATGTAAACATCAACAGAGCAACCTTTTTTGGTGTGCTATCACATGCTAACCAAGGTACATACCTAAACCCTCAGGCATTTACATCATGCTATTGTAGTCTGACAAGTCTTCCAAACAGATTTAAAGGATTTTCCTTAAATTGCAAATAAAAGCCACCTAGAGTTGAGTGGCTTCTGCTCCATTAGATGACCAGTTACCTTCCAAAAGCGGTAGTGCTGTAGGATGCAACACTAAACTTCTACAGATCTTCCTTTTAGTGCCTTGCTAAGACCAGAAAGAACATACAGCACAGCAGGAACTGAACTCATCCGAGTCCCAGAACTTAACTTCAGGACCTCCTCCCATTCAACATGAGCAAAACATTTCTGCCAGTAAGCAGTTCCATCTGCTATCTATTTCACCATCATCAGAACACCCCCAAAGTAGACACTATCAGCAAACATTTAATCCACAGAAGTGCTGCATTTTGAAGAGTCTTTCCTCTGTGTGCTCCTTTAAATGCCAGAGTGCATCTTATAAAGATTAAACATTCAGTCACAGGCTAACACTCTGCACACCACTTCAGAGAACAAGTGGATAAGGTAACTTTGTTTTAAATGTTTGTGTATACATTTGGGCCTTGTGTCATATCCTTATCTGCAAAGTACTAATATATCCTCCCATTCACTGCCTCTTGATACTTTTCCATTATCCCTCCTTTCCCATACTCACTCAAGCTGCAGATGTCCCCAGGAAACTACTGCAGGAAGGTAAGTACTTAATAAATTTATAATCAGTAGCCAACCAACCCACAGATCTTTACTTATTTCAGACCACCCTAAACTATGTCTTATTTATAGAACAGATTTGTAGTCACACCTTGAGATAACTGACTTTCCTTTATTTCTTCCCCCGCACACACTTTTCTTTCTAAAACCAAGGCTTGGGTGGTGAACCAGACCATGGAATTTTTTTAATCCCTGTTTAGCCTAGCATGAAATTGTTTTCCAGGTAGCAATTAATTCTGCTGCAACTTTTCCCCCTTGTTGGGTAATCTGCTCTGTTTGAGAAGACTATGCTAAACCGTAGCTTCCCTGTTATCAGCAATCGTAACAGCTGTGTCAAACAAGCCCTTTAGCATCTCCTGTCACAGTGTATCTCACCAGTTCCTGTGTATTTCTGAGGTAGTAGGTTAGCTTCTGTGAAACAAAGTGGACAGACTAGCATAGAACATGAAGGAACGATTGTCAGCTCACTATTAGAAAAACCTTTTAGAATGAAAGCATTTTATTGCAAAGGCTTTTTGATTTCATTCTTTATAATTTCATGTTTACTATGAAATGCAAACTAAGTACCTGCTTCTCCCTAGCCTGCATTCTTTCCCTTTTGAGCTGCATTTTCCTTAGAAAAACAAACCCAACACAGCTTTTCAGAACAATTCATCTTGCTTACAAAGTGAACCAAATGTGCTTTTTTGAATAGAGCGGAGGAGTTGTGTTTACTTTTGTACCTCTCAGTGTTGTGACAGTGTTCAGCCCACAGGTTAGATTAGTTGCCTTGTTATTGCAGTCTGATTCAAATTCTGAAGCTTCCCTCAAACTCTTGCTTTCTTCTCTTTCTGTCTCAGCTCCTCATTTATCTTCATTTAGCCCCTTCCTATTACAGCATTGCCATTCCTGTCTTACTGCTTTCCTCGTGAGACTGTTTTGGCTGTGATCCTTGCTCCTTCCAGCCACCACCAGTTTGTTCTGATCTTCCTACTAAGCTGGCACAACTGGAAAAATCCAAGGAGATTTTTGTCTGCCTAGGGGAGGAGGTCCCCTACCCAAGCATAAACTTCACAAGAATCACATCTCCCTTCTAGGAGATCATGCAGCTGACTTCCAATTGCTTGATCATGACTTCTGCTAACAAAGGTAGCAATAAAGTCCTTTCCTACACTTCACAATCACTTTCAAGTGTTCTTTAGCCATAGCAATGGACCTGGACATTTTCTTTAACACTTGGAAACTGTTTCAGGCCAGTAATCCACTTGTACTTACTCTTCTAGCCATTCTTCATCATAAGCAAGAAGGGCAGAATTTGGGCCCTTATTTATTAGAAAGCTCTCTTCATTAGGATACTTTTAGTCAAAATAACCCCAAAACTTACAGATGTGACTTCTCTGCCACCACATATCCCTTGACTCTAACCTATTTGGAAATCTTAGCCCCGAAAGACTTGCAAGTGTTACAATTCTGCAGACACCACCATAGTAGCCAATCTCTTACAGGAAGGAACGTCAGTCTCCCTAATAGCTGAACTCGCTACAAGTCATCCAACTTACCTAGAAAGAGCGTTTGAGCAATTTCCAAGAGTAATACCAATCCCATGCTAGATGCTCTTAATGGAACTTCAAGTAAGAAAACAATTACTTAGTGAAATTTCACTGAGTGAAAAACACTGGGTAGGGAAAAAAGGACTGAAACAGACATCCTTGTTTTCTCTAGATATTTACCCATTTTGTTTACATTTGAAAAATGAGTGTCAATTCCACTTAATCAAAGCATTTTGTATTTAGGTTTTGTGTGCTCAGTTTTCTTTTAAAAGCCACAAAGTTATTCACACAGCATTTTCTGTGAAAAGATGGTTTCCACTTTCATTGTTCTCCCTTCCCCATCCCCCTCTCAGCACAAAAAAAGTCATTTCAAAGCCAGCTCTAAACAGAATTTGTATTCAGAACATTTATTGCTTTAATTATTGTTTGCATATGAAATTTCCAAGAGCATCCCTCTTAGGGGACATCTGCAGCTTGCCAGCTGAGCAGCTGGCTGAGAGATAAGGCTCATGGGTTCTTTCCTCAGCTTAGGAAAGTTCCCATCCAATAGTCAAGCAAGCAAAACCTGAAATCCAGGTCTGGGACTGATCTTGCTGCTACCTAGGATACAGTCGACATGTCCATCGTGCACAATGGAGAGTTCAGACATTCCCTACAAACTCAGAGTAAGTTAACAGGGAAGCGTAACATCGTACAGATACAAGCCAAGTCACAGGAGCAGACCAGCGATGTTCCTGCAGCATAGTGCTCTGATCTAGCTGGGCTGTACAACATGATCAGAGCTAGCTTGTTTAGCAGCACCTGAAGACCTTTGCAGGACACCGTTCTGCACAGTAGCAGCAAGGCCAGTAAAGGTCTGCCACCTCACCTCTCAGCTTCAGGTTCCATTCTCATTTAACAGGACAGCAATACATGCACACAATTAATGTAGTGGATCAGGCGATACTGATAATTATAAGGTATGTACCATTCCCATCTTAAGAGTCTTTCAACTGGTTAAGCCTTCACAAATAATTTAGCATAGATTTTGATAAGCTCTATGAAGCCAGACCACAGCCAAAATGCTTTGTAATACCACCAACTGCTGTGGCTTTTGTTGTGAAAAACAGTTTGGCTTTGAACCCAGTTTCCCCCTTGTGATCCATTAAGATGCACAGCAGACTACAGCTGGCATTTCACAGCACTATCAAAACTCCAAACTGGCACTGCCTTCCAACATTTTCCAAGCCAGGAAAAGCACAGAATGTCTGCCCCTTTTATTCTTGAGTCTCCACACCTGGAAGTGTCACACTTGGCCATCTATACCAGCACTGACATTACAGTGGCCAGGCAGGAAAAAAAGTGACACGCATGTGTTCTCTTTAGGGTAGGGCTTCACAAGCTCAGGGGAGTGGCACTGAAACACAATGCCTCTAAGCATACGGTCGCTAGTATCAAAGTAGCCCACAGCAACAGTGGCTACAAGCTTTACCATCCCATAGCTGTTCAGTGGATGAAGTTAGGTACAACTTTACAGTAGAGTCTCCACTGCCTTCCCCACAAGGGGCAGCAATCTGCTGTTCTAATCTGCAAACACAGCAGACATGCCAAGGACTAAATCAGTGACATTTGATGCTCCCTACAGGTCAAAGTTGAGAACCTGAAACATACGTTGTCCGATACATACAATGAATAGACAGTGAAAGGCCAGCAAGTAGAACTGTCATCCCAGTGCCTCTCACACACAGGTAACTTGGTTATGCCCTGATTCAAGTCAAAGGTAAAAACTCATCACCAAGAAATGTACAACCATTCACAATTTAGTCATGCAAACCCTGCAAGTGCCAGATATACCACCCACTCCAGTACTGTATCTTCATTAGCATGCTTCAAAAGCACAAAGCAATGCATTCTGCTAACTTCTGTTAATACTTAGCTGTCGAGACAAAAAAACCCATCTCTGTGGCTGTGGGAGCACGGGGAGAGGGAATTGACCTCCTCCAGCCCCTAAGTGCTGACCCATAAAGTTGGAAGCATCGTTCTAACAAGTGAAGTGAATGCCAAGAAAACCAAACAGGATAGCACAGACAGGGGAGACTGAATATATTGTTTTACGCTGGGAAAAGCAAGTAAGACTCAAACGTGAAATATCTTCTGTTCCTCATATCACAGCTATTTAAGTCCAGAGGTAAGCTGCCTCACTGTGTTCCGTACTTTTTCATAGCTGTACATCAGCAGAGTTTGCAGAGGATCCAATAGAGGATGGTAACAGTTACTGCTCTATCAAGTCCAAAAAAACTTAAGTCCTTAACCGTACTTCCTCATCAGCATCAAACCATGTTACTTTCCCACAAAATCCAAATAAGCTTTTGAAAATAGTCACATAAACAAAAGCCCGCTGCTGTCAGGACACATGTCATTTGCCAAGCTGCATTCTTCTCATGTTCTTCTTTGAAGCACTCATTACAACACACCATGCCTTAAATGAAGTGCCACCCTGTCATGAACTGGAAGTAGTGCAGACTAGAGTCTTCTTTCAGTCAAAAACCATGCCTTCTCAACAGTTAGGGACTGAGAGTCCAGAGACCTTCAAGCACCATCTGTTTAAAGGTAATACAATTGAGCTCCTCAGAAAAGGATGCATTACAGTATTTCCAAGATTGTCGAACAGCTTTAGGCATTACCATAGCGCCCTACAGAACTTAATGGAAAATGCCAGTCTTTCTATGAGACTTTCAAATTTAAGAGAATACACCCTTGCTGTAGAAACTCCAAGAGCATATCAACAAAGCCTATACAGAACTATGGTTTCCATTCAACTCTACAGGGCTTTATTTAAATGAATACTTTTTAAAGAACTTGATTACATCTAAGAGTGCATCAGACCCCATTTCTTTGAAATTCCAGTCCTTTTCCTTCGGGGTTCATCACCACAAAAGACTTAAGTTATATCCACTCAGAGCCTCAATGCACAGCAGTTAGATGAAGCTCATCTCAGAAGGGTGGATAGAAAGGAGGGTAAACAGACTTGCAACAACAAAATTTTGGTTCTGTCTCTCCCCCCTCCCCCCCCCCCCCACACACGTTATGATAACCTTTCAGATACTGAATCCCTGAAGTGTTTTCTGCATTCTTATCAACCTGCTTTAAAGATCACACAGTATCAATAGCTGTTAACTAGCCAGTCCTCTGCTTACAAAGTATGTGCAACAAGTAAGAGCTACAGTGCAAACTTTGGCCAATTGCTAGGAACCACACTAGAAAACACACTATTCACTCCTCCTTGCAGACACTTAAGAAATCACACTATTGAATTCTCCTTGCAGACACCGTTAAGAAATGAAGACAATCATGCCTCTGAACATGTGTTCAAGATAGGAATTCTATTTCGCTAAGCCTCCTCTCAATATAATTTTGCTTACGTTATACTACATTCTTCTCACCCTCCATACATGAAGAGATACCACTTGGGCAGTGCACCCGTAACTACATATTTATAATTCCTACCTCAGCATCATATGCTGGCCCTTAAAGGACATAACTATGAAAAGCCACAGCCTCTCCCCTTCACCCCATCTAACATTTACCAGGAAGAAACTTAACTTTCCCTGAATTTCCCATTCCTTGTTACTCTAGCACAAAGTGCAATTTTTCCCCTTGCACACCTGTCAGTGAAAGGCTATCTGAAACCTCAGTCCCAGCTTTTCCATTACCTTTTACTTGAGGCTGTCTATTTTGGTATAATAGGACATCACAAGCACACACAGATCAGTGACCCATGCTCACTTTCCAAGCATGTCAATGGCTGCCCAAGGTACGGGTTCCTATCCACGTCATCTTTGCTCTTTAAGCTGCCCTTTTCAAACATTCCTTTTTACTTGTCCGGAAGTCTTCAGTGTTCCAGTTTGTTGGCTTGATCAAGGCTTGCAAGATCAGAGTAATTCATTAGTTTGATTTTTAACATTACTGAAAGATAGTCACTTGAATGAGAATCAGGATTTTATGATTAATGCAAGTTACTGCTTTAACCTCTTCATTTTGAGCCAACTAAAGGTTAAGTGGATAAAAATGCAGAAAACTAGTGGAATATGTGATGAAGAATTACATATCAGTAGGGAACTATCTGGACCCTATATAGCTGCTTATTTCCAGAAATTCTCTTCCTCACCAGTTTTGACTGCACATGTCTTTGAGATCCAAGAGTTACTCACCACACTTCCAAGTTTTTGGGTTTGGATGTTGTGAGCCCTTATCCAAAAACAGCACTAAGAAGTCCCATACTGAGCTGTCAAACACAGAGTCTGGCCTCATTTCAAGTAATTATTATGAAGTTGGATGCAATTCAACAGAAGTCTGCTGTGTTTCAAAGAACTTTCATAGACCTAAGATTAGTTTTTTGTAAAACCTAGCACATAGGTTTTGGTCTTTTTAAAGTTAAGAGTTGATTTATAGCATGACATAAAAGCCAGTGAAAACTCAGTGATTTGGAATGCTATCATTGCAGAACCAGAAAAAAAAAAAAAATCAAGTATTACATTTACTAGTCAAGTTTAGAAACAGTCTTCGATCAATAGGCTTTTGCAAAAATTTCAAAGTGTCCAATTAGTAACAACTACCCAAGTTTTCCTTTAAAATAATAATTCTTCTCAGTCTAAAAAGATGAACAGGTATTCACTAATTTTATTCCAGCTGAGGGAACTGCCCAGAAAAAGTAAGTCGAAGACCAATATATAACAAATCCGTTAACTACATGGCTCTGAGGACTTGCTATGCCACATCTTCCACTAAAGCATGGTTGAATCAGGATGACAATCAGTAAAATAACATACATCAAGTCCTCAGCTTCTACAGAGCCAAGTTTCACGCTATTAATGCAGCATGTCTGATTAGAAACAAAACTCTTCCCTTAGTGCCTTAGAAACAATGTGCAATCTCAGTGTTTTCTCTAAAGTGTTCATCACTCATACAAACTTAGTCAGCTTTTACTGTCTAAAAACATTCAAAACACAATCTTTAATATATATTTAAAGCCAAGTTGTTGATGCCTGGGCTTTTTCCCAGTTTATCTGTGCTAGCAAAAGTAGCCAGCTAATAATTATTCCATAGGCTTAGAGCTTGACTGAACTGTTAACTGGCTGAACTACTTTAAAGGACCCTACAGAGACTTAGCTGGAGTATACATAGTATGAAAGCAGGACAGCTTTGTATCACAAAGCAACAGCATGCCAAGCCACAAAAACATTTTCAATAAAAGAAAACAAAGGTTCCTACTTCACACCCCTCCCCCCCCCCCCAGCATTTGTCACTTCTCCAGTGGAAGAAGTCTGGCTTCTCAGAAATATTTTCATTCCGGTACAACAAATCTAAAAGGGACTTCTTAGACTAAAGACAGTCCTGAACTGGAATTATGAATCTGAACAGCCCCTAATCCTAGAAGGAAGACAACTTGTACCATTTCCCTGCCAGCTGTGTTAGATTTGGACTTCTGATGTGCTTAGTGCCCCCAGAGGAGTACATATCCCATTCCCACAGGACTCACACTCCACTTTACAAATGCAAACAACTTTATCCATGTATAGCTCTGACTGCAGTAGAACAAATTCTTTTGAGAAGAGTTCCTTATATGCTTAAGTGTTTTAAGATCATTGCCTAATTGAGACAAGACAAATACATCAAGCTACAGCAGGGCTAGAAAGATTAGGAGAGGAAAAGCTTGAGATTGTTTCAGAGGTCAGCTAGATAAACTACATTTTATCACATCTCCTTACTAAGGATACGTCATTGAAAGATAGGCTTATGCCACTGATTTTAATGAAACAAGACTTTAAATAAGGAGATAAAGTACTCCCAAACCTTCTACTTAGTACTGCATTCAACTATCAAAGGCAGATCCAAGCCCCCAGGGTCATGCGCATTTCTACTGTTACTGGAATTTTGCCAGCTTCTACTCCAGCAAAGGTTATAAAATATATTTTTGAAGTAACTTCATGAAATTTGCCAGGAATTTTACTGGATTTCCTGTAGTCCTCACTGAAGAATCATACTAGCCTCTCTCTGAGGTCAAGAGTGTTCAACAGAGGTATTCAACTTTAAATCAAAAGTTGATTTCCCAATAGCCAATACAAGGCATCCTGAAAGTACACCCACCCTACCAGTCAAAGGTGACTCGTGCAGCCTTCCTCAGCTCCCAGAAACATACTACTATTCAGCATATGCTGTTCAGTTCCATACATCCCAGCTTATGATTTTGTCACAACTAAAGAGGACAATAAAGCTTTGCCCATATCTGTGCTGTTAACCCTCACCGGGCCAAGGCATTTCATTCCGAGACATAGGTTTATGGAGAAGAGAGGATGCTGTCTGCAACCAGTAACCACAATGTTTCCACTACTTGAGCTCAACAGGTTCCACTAGCCATTAAGTATCACTTCCCACAGGACAGAGCAAGTAACATGCAGCAGGCATCTTGTTCTACCACAGTTTCTTTAAATAGCAGAAGATTGAGATTGAGGTGACAGCTTTTATCAAATTACTAACATTTTTGATATACCAAGCGTGATATTACATCTCAAAAAGAATCAGAGCTATCTTCTCTGACAAGACAATTTCATACACATCAACACACTGAACATCAACTCAGCAGGTCAGGAACACCCGTTTTATTCTTTCATTTAAAAAAAAATCCATTGGGCATTACAACACTACAGCTCATCTCCTGTATCAAGGGACAAAGCCACTTCAATTCCTTATCTTTGTTCTTAGAGATCTATTTTTCAGGCCAAAGGTAAAGCAGTGGCCAGGAAAGCAAGGGAAGAGCACAGCTGAGACTAAGAACTGTGTAAAGCCTAACAGTCCAAAGGACAGAACTACACTGAAATGAAGGCAACCTGGACTTCCCCCCCAAAAAAGTCAAGGAATCCCAGAGGCTGGAAGGGACCTCTAGAGACAATACATTTTTAAACGTACACTATCAGTACCTGCAGGTTGCATTCATCATGCCCACCAACCCTTCCCAATATCAGTTTCTTTCATTCCTTGCTAACAATATTCCCTATTAATATGAGCTAGCTTAGGACAAGGAAGTACAATAGCAAGAAGCACATTTCTATGGGGTGCTACTTCAGCAAGAGTCTGGAAAATCTTCCCAGTTAATAAATGACTAAAAAAATCTCATGCCATATAGCATGCAACGTCACTATAGACTGACAAGTTAAACACATACAGGCTATACAGAAGTCTCCTCTCAGAAGCATCAGGTCACTGGATCAGATTTTCTGCCAGCTGTCCCAGGGCAAATAACTTGAATTCCATCTTCCTCCCTAGGGTTTGCAGGTTATAGCAGGTAGGCAGCATGATTCACTGACCTTCCTATGTGAATCTACACATCACTACACCAAGAACTGCAAGGAAGGCATTACTCTGATGGCTCCAACTAAGCTAACCGCCATCTAGAGAGTTTGTACTACTAAAGGAATGCCTCCTAACAGAGGACAACTTAACTTGCTAAAACCCGCATTCCTATGTGTCATTTGGGAGAAAACAGAGCAAGGGCTCGATTTCCAATTGGCTGCTAACAACCTAGAAAGAGGCAGACTACTTTTACTTTGGGAACAACACATTACTGCTTATTTTAAGAAAATCAAGTATGCATACATTGTGAAATCCTATCTCTGAAGGATTATTTATTTGAAAACATTAAGAAAGCAATTTTACAGCTAGCATGATACCAAAGTTTTACATACCTTGTACTTATATCACACAGCATCAGAGTATCTCCAATATTATTTATCGTATCCCAGGTTAGGCAGCCACTATTACCCTCCTTTTCTATACTGGGGACTGATATAAAGAATTAAATGGCTTGTCCAAAAATCATACCAAGTGTCCATAATGCATCAAGGAAATTTAGTTTTGGACTTCCAAGCTATCGTCACACAAAATCATGCCCTTCCTTGAAAGGCACTAACTTGGAAAAATTGTCAGGCAGTTGGTATTAGAGGTAAAAGATGCCCAAAAAGTCAAGGCAGCATAAGATAGTCAACAGAAAGATAAGCCAGTTTTCACAGGTACTTGTTACTTTCTCAAAAGCTGTATTAGCTATGCCATAGATTCCTGTAAAATCTTAAGTATGTTATGATGATAAGACGATATGTTAGAGGACTGATGCTTAAACAAATGGGAAGTGTTTCTTCTTCTCCTAGTGCCAGTTTGCATCAAAGCCTTAACGCTGGATGGCTAGGCTGCCACGGTGATTCGTGTTTTCAATCACTTGTTTTCATACTCTGACTTCCTTTTAACAGTGCAATCATTGGAAAGTCAAGAATTGAAACCCTTCATGAAACTGAACTGCAGCCTAATTGATGGCTCAGAAAGTTCCACATTGAGACAAAAGCAGAAAAACATAGGCTTGAGAGCTGGGTCCATGAAATCTTAGCAAGGAAGGAACCCTGAGAAAATGAATTGTATCCAAAAAGTACAAGAAAATCATTTTCAAAGCAGGGGGTTTTATTTTCTTCTTCAATATCTACTTTTGAACACCAAGATGTGTGCCACCAGCCCAAAAGCCATTTCAGTATCAAATACATCAGAAGAAGAAAATTACAGTTCAAACTCCCACCAAAACAGGAGCAATACAGGTTCAGAAGAAACATGCTATATTTTCTAAATGTCACAGCAGGTATAGAAACCCTTTTTTTTTTTTTTTTTTTTTTTAAGGCAAGAGGAACAATTATTAATCATCAAAAGAACAGTGGTTTGGGAAAGAACAGTAGCAAGGGGCCCAAAGAATTCAAAAGTCTCTCTCAGGCAAGAACACAATCAAAACTTCACTTCCAGTCCTTAAGCTTCTCCATGTTGCAACCAGGTAGCCCAAGCCCTCCCAATGGGCTTCAGCATGTCTCATCTCCAGAGTCACATCTAAAACACAGAAGAAATGCTTGCTCAGAATGGGTAGTTTAAGCAAGTCTAGATGGCTCTAGGAAAGGCTCCAGACATGAACTTCCAGACAGCTCACAGAAGCCAAGGGAAACAACAGTAAAGTACCCATCCTGAAGGAGGTTCCTGCTTCTCACCACTGCTAGAAGAGAACAGCAAAGTTATTTGCTGATGAATGTGTTGTTACACAAGACCATAATGCAGCAACTGATAAATGAGAAAATACAAGCACCTAGAGTAAAATGTAAATGAAAAGAGCTGCCAAAATCAACTGCAAATGAACTGGTAACCAGTGAAGAGAGACTAAAGTAGAATGTGATCATATTTCCTTGTTGCAGTCAGATACACTGCTGTGTTTGGAGCAGCATTAGCAAATTACTGAGCAATCCCGAGAACAAAATATTACAATAATCGATTCCTTTAGTACTAAAGGCCTGAGCTAAGCATTCTGCTTTGGTAGCATTTACTCAGTCCATTATTTCAGAGACAGCGTGTCAGCAAAGGAAATGAAACCTCAATTCTGTTATTTATCTATAATTACATCCTCTGTGTAGATGCATATTTGTAAGTTGTGGGGTTTTGGTGGTTTTTGGTCCGTTGCCCTCCCCGCCCCCCCCCCCCAACAAACACTGGGTAAAGGCAGCTACAGAAAAAAGTAATAAAAATATAATCAATCTCACAAGCAATGTATACCCAGATGATCAAGTTGAAAGGGAAACAAAACAGCTTGTTTACCTCTATTACAACAACTCCTGCCCCTGCTAAGGCTTCCCAAGCAAGAGCATTCACAAATGAAGAGTTCCTTTGCAACTAGGAATTCCTGGCTTAATTACCACACATTAGAACAACTTCACACTCACACTAATGAATTTGATTTTGCTACAAGCATATTTTCTATAGCACTTTGTGATAACAGTGTATGTTATTGTCTCAACTGCCTGATTTTCCAGGGTAGTGCAAGGTATTCCAGAAAGTCTCATGTTCTTAGTACTGTTTCAGACACAGGAACATGGTACTACTTCGGGGAGTCATGTATTCATTTAACACCCATATAGAGGCATAGTAAGAAACCACACATACCACACACCAAGATTTATACACAGTGCCTGGAAAAGCTGTGTGTATTATTTACATGAGCTTTTCATTCTATTTTACATAGCACAGAATTCTGAGTCCAACCCAACTGAAAAAAACCATCAAGCAGATTCTCTTCCTTCCTCACTGTCAAACACTCCCTCTGAACTATTAATCCAACTGAATATAAAGAATCAAAGTAGCCCAGTATCTAAACCAAGTGGCCTCAGAGAAACACATCTGTGTTTTATTGTACAGCTTGCTGCAAGGGTAGCAGTAACTGGATACAACCTTGCCAGAAAAATGGCTCCTATGAAGGGGTCACATTAGCTGAGGATGAAGGACAATTAGCTGTGGTTCTTGCTTCTGTGGCTATCGGCTACAGATGAACACAGTACAACACCAGCTACCTACAAGACCGATAAGAGAGCAGAAAGACTCGACCAGGGAATTTTCATCACTGGAGAGTACTCAGCTGATACTCACCTGCTGAGTTGATTCAACATCAATGGACAGCACTTTTGTCATCATCCTAGGTAAATTTAGCTCACAAGCTAAATACCTGCTTCAGAGTTTTCATGAGGTATTCAAACACTACCACATTTTTAAGTCTATTTTCCAGAGCCAATTCAAAAACCAAGCAAAAACTACCTGTGACTGAGCTTGCTTTCTTTTAAGAAATTATAAACTCAGGTCCAGTTAACGTTAAGTCTTAACAGTGAAATGTGAAATCATGCCATTTCTACGTGGTTCTACAAGCCATTATTTCCCCTCTTGTCCATTTCAGCTAACACAAACCAAAGGCTACACCACTATGCTACAAATGGTCCCCGCTGATGGCTCTTCTTCTGTTGCAATCTGTAATTTAATAGCCACCAACAGAAAATATCTGGCTGGTTCAGGAGTAGAGATTCTTTAATACTTTAATTGGTACTTATTTTAAACAGTTCATTAGAAAGGCAGCACTTTCTGCCTGATTTTACAGCCTATCTGACCTGACAAGCAGAAGGCCAGCCACTCGGATCAAGCAGGGACACTAATTAACAAGCCCCAGGTCAGCTCTCTCTCTACAAATGCATTAGGTGCTACAGTAGGGTCACAGGGGAACAGAGGCAGCATGCTCAACAGTTAAAAGGCTTTTTGTTTCCTTGTTCCACCTCCAGCAAGACAGCCCACAGATGGATTACACAGGCCAACACCTCCAGCATTTCAGCAAAGGGATTTGGAGAACAACAACATTGGGCAAGAGGCTCTGAAACAGTCTTGCAGGACTGGTACTACTAGGTCCCCTACTTTCCATAGGGGCAATCCAATGCCATAGAGACTGCACAGCATCGGGAAGGAAGCACACAAGCATAATCTCCTTTACATTGCATCTCTCCGCTGCAGAGCAAACAGATCTCTGGCATAGTCAAGCTAGGAGCAGTTTTACACAAATCAGTGAGGTCTACAGTGTTTTGCTGGGAAAAGACCAGGATGAAGCGGAGCCTGGAGTCAAGCATACTAGCAACCCTCAATGTGTAGGGAATTGGTGCCCCCATTTTTGGAGATCTGAGTCTCATTGCCAGGTCCAACATTCACTTATTTCAAGGACTCAAGATCAAGCGAGACTGGTATTTCTAAATGCAGCTGCTTCAGCCTTAGATCCATAGACTGCGGTCACTTCTGAAGATGATGCTTAGGAATACTATCCTTACCTTTACCTCAGCCTACGCATCCATCTGCAGCTGTAATCACTAACCTGTAAAGATGCAACTTTTTTAGGGCAACTTCTCTTCAGCAGGTTTATCTGGAATGTGAAGCCCTGATGTAAAGGCCACACTAGGCTACAGTAAATAGCTGCTCAGGGACTTTGTAAAAGCATTCCTTTTCTTCAAAATGAGGAAGCACTAGGGTTCATTAATAGAAAACAGACTTCTAAAAAATAGAAAGACTAAAGGAAACGCAATGGTTTCAAAGTCTTACTTCTTTCAGAAAGCGTTATTTTCCTGAGGTATTTTTGTGCTTCCTGGCATGATTTTTTTTTTTTAAAAAAAACAAAATGTTTAAGTTGTCAGTGGGGGAAAAAACCAAACCCATCCAGCTCTAACACTACATCAAAAACTATGTTCAGACTCAGCATAAACCAGAAGCCAGATCAAGCAAACTGGAGCCTGAAGGATCAACTGAAATTCAACATCTCTACTAGTTCAAGAATAAAAAAAGGCATATTAGCCAGTTAAACCATGCAAGAAACAATTATTAGAAGGAAAAAAGCAATGCACATTAAAATACCATGCAAATTCTTTATCCCATTTTTAAGTGTGAGTTTCCAGAGTCAATACCAAAGTAAACAATTTAAGAGAGACTTTTGGAGCTGAGACAGAAAGGTTAAGCCCTGCCATAACTACTCAGTGTCAAAGTAGAGCCACAAGAGAAGCCAATTATCTCACAAATGGGTAGCATGGGATCTCATCTTTTTTTTAAAAAGATAAAGAATTACAATTCCCCACAATGTAAACAGACTTTTTCTTGGGAAAACCAAAGCAACTCTTAAGACTTGCAGCTGTAGAATTCTGACTGTGCAGCAGAAAAGTATCACATGTTCAGGTACAATCTTGAAATTCTTAACTAATTTCTCTAACCCATTTCTCAGAACTGTAGAAAAGCATCATGCTCTTGAAAAAAAACCCTCGCTCAACTACTCTTCCTGCCACTGGTCAAAAGTTAGGACACATGAAGAAAGAGCACCTGAGCTTCCAACATTCAATTCACAAATCCATAGCTGCAGGGTGTTACAGAACATGTTTTACCTCTTACATTTCAACTCTTCCAGAAGTTTGTGCTGCAGCAGTATTCCTTCACTCACTCCATAGACTGTGTACAGTAAGGTTCCAGGTCACAGGCCTTTAAAGGAAGAGTAAGAGGTGTCTTCTCAAAGCTGCGTTGCCAGCATAATGATAGCTCAACTTCTGCTGCGACACCTTCGCATTATTTTTAACGCCTGGAATTCAGAGAGCAAAATGAATCACTGAAGATGACAGGCAGTCATCTTTGCAGCTGGATTTTATAGATCATTCTGAACTTATGGGGTAAAGTTTTTCATTATGTCTGCCTTGGTTATACACCACCAGCTACTAGGTGATGCACAGTCCCTTGGAGAGGGGCATTTATCCAAGACTGTCACAAACAACCAGCAACTAGATATTCTGATATGCTGACAACTTGACAGCACTGTCAGCTGGTTACCAGGTCCTCTGTCTGTTCCAGTAGTCCCTTCAGCCCTTTTGCACACTTACCATTGTCTTCTCTACCTACACCTGGATATGCCTGTCCTCATTTATGCATGCTTTTTACATTTTACAGAGTGACACTGAAGAACCCTCAAACCTCAGTAGAAAAAGGTATTAACACACACACCATGCCATTTGGTGCTACATGTAAAGACAAAAATAGGGCTGGGTCTGATAAGGTTGGTGAAAGCTTGAGTCAAAGATGTCAGGTAGCTCTCATAAGCCTGCAGAAACATGACTTTACGCTCAGCTGGTGCTGTCATTCCTATTGGATGTACATAAAGCTTTTCCAGGGAGAAAAATTCCATTAGTACCAGAGATGCTCTGTTTCAAATGGGATTTTTGGGGTTTTTTTTTTTTGAAAGCTATTCCAACTTCTTTCCATTAGTAGTCCCCAGCTGTTTGTTTTAAGGGGAGTCTTTGTCCAACAAGGTGTCTAATTAGAAACTTCTCCCTGTATAAATAACCATCCCTTTTTAACCTGAACTTCAAACGCCACTGCTTTTAACATGCCGTTTGACTTCCATAAGTAGATGGAGCAATCAACAGGCAGGATATCCATTCTGAACTATTAATATCAAGGCAGCAATAAATCTGACAATGTTGTAACACTCAATTTGCAAATGCAAAACAAGTGTTAAAATTTAATCAATAAACTATTGAGTTATTTGCTTTTTTGCTCATTGCAATGGAGAACATGAGGGTCTGTGTCAAAGGAAAGCAGTGTAAGTTTTACATCACCAAATATGGATATAAGCAGCCAGACAGTGCTGGAAGAGAAAAGGGGAGAGCAACTACAAGACTGAACAATGCTAATAAGGAGGGTCGCTTTTGGATTCTTCCCCATCTCTATTCCCCATCCTCCCTGAAGCCTGATCACAAATCCTGATGTCACTTTCCTTAGTATCTTAACACTTATCATATTTCAAGATCATAACGAAATGTGAGACAGCAGAAACTTAATCTGTTCACACTTACTGCAACATATCCACACATTAATATCCTGTTTAATCAATTATAATATTTCTCATAAAACCAGGTTTTCCAGATAAATGCATAAAGCCAAAAAGATTTCCCTAAACAGCTCAGTCAAGCCATATATTTGGCAAGTTTAGTTTTTAGATACATGCTTGAAGAATGAAAGTGGTACGTCAGGCTTAATTGGAAAAAAAAAAACCACACACTACGTGGAGATTTAATACCAGTTACAAATAACCACAGAAGTCAGCCATTTGCTCTGTGCTTTGCTGCACTATACTCTCTTAAATAGCTTTTTACTTGCCTCGCATTCATGGTGACAATTACGGTCTGACCATTGAGACGGGCAAGCTGTGCGACACAACGATACATTACCATCAAGGAAAGGAGATGATGCCATTAATCAAGAACAGCCTAACAGTGATCTGGTCAGCAGCATCTCTAGGGTATTCCTGTGTTACTTTGCTACAGAGAGAAGGACAAACACAGAACCTAATATAACATTATTTCAAAGTCATCACAGTGTAATTAAACCTCACAGTCTTTTCTCCATCACAGCTTTAGCAGCACTGGGAGAGCAAGAATCATTTTTACAAGTAGGAAAACTGGATAACATAAAGGGAAGCAACACATGTAAGGTCACAAAATGAAATGGAAGCAGACACAGGATCAGAACCTCTGATTTAGTCCTGTGTACTTACTGCTTGATCCAATGGTTTTCTGCAAAAAAGGAACACTACAACAGCTACGGGCCATTTTTATACTTTTAGATATTAGAAGTTTATCTGAAGGTGTGACACTCAGCATCTTCCCCAGCAGCCAACAATAGAAAAACTAAGATGGTTCAGGTGCTTACAGGATGCATTTCTATAAGCCACACAGAACCAACAGGGCTTAGCATCATATCACCAAGAACACCTGTGGGACACAACTCTCTCCAGACTTTCCTGGCACTCTGGAGAGACTTTTGGCCTCAGATACATGGAAGACCTTGGTACAAATCATTGTTTTCGACAGCCATCTCCCAGCATTTCAGAGGAGGAAAGACTCCTGGACATGAGAACTAGTATCTACCTATGCAACAGGAAGAGCAATTACAGTAATTAGGTATCTCCTCAGTATAAAACAGTCTTTTATCCCCACAGCTGAAGATCCTGCCTCATAGCTAAAGCACAGGGCAAGGCCCTGCTGCAGGCTCCCATGAGTGTTTAAGAGCAAATTACTTCCTATCCTTTGTAAATTCCCCGTTTGCTTTGCATGAGCCGAACACCTACTACATGACAGTCCCCATTTTACAGGAGTTGAGATCATGCATTCATATGCATAGCACACAGTGAGATTCAAGCCGAAAACAACTGCTTGTTGCAGTGCAAATATAGGGTACTAAGTTCAGCCCAGTCACACTAATCCTCAAGCGCTCTACTCATTTCCTCAGTCACTCTGATCTTAGCAGTAATAAAGAACACTTCTGCTGAATTTCCAGAGGGCCAGGCTAAACCCTTGCTTAACTTCATCCCACAAGAATTAAAGCAGGACCAATTTCACAGACTCTTACTAACAGTAGCAAGCTGGAAGTAATTCTAAGCACAATAGCTTCATTATTGGATACCTCACAAAGTGCATCTGCTGAAGAACACTATTTGCAAATGATAAAGTAGAAGATGCTACCTTAGGAATAATGCAAATTTATCACAAAATGATGGGTTGGAAATAAATCCAAGTCCTTGAGCATTTCAGTAAACACCTTTGTGCCTTAAGGAGGAAGAAAGGAAAGAGATATATGAAGAGAAGATGCAGGAAGAACTCCTCAGTAAAGCCAATGAAGATCAGATATCTCAAACAACTTTACTGCAGTAACAACTGACAAGGCAGTTTTACAACTCATTTAGGAGCCGTTATTTAAGATTCAGCCAAACTCTGAATCTTGCAGTTTTACCAACTATCAAACAACTATGGTCAAGTATTTCCAGGATATCTAATGACATCGAGTAAAACAACAGTTACATATATGAAGGCTGTAGGAATGTAGCCTGTACTTAAGGTATCGTACATCTGACAACTCTACCAAAGCCCTGAGATGAAGCTGTGAATATTATACATCCAGGCCTAATAACTGGTTTACCACAATTAAAAACATACTGTAGTCCTCTGCTCATCACAAACTCTAAGATGAGATCCTCTAAAATGTACTATCCACATAATCTCAATAGGTAGATTTTTTTGGTAAATTTTTTTCTTATTCAGAAAATTTAGTAAGGCCCTTCTTCACTGAATCCTTAGGAGTGCTGTAAGCACCTGAAAAACACTACCAAAAATTCAGCAGGAATAACATTTAAAGCATGTCCTGAAGAAGCTGTTTTCAGTATGCATAGAAACAAGCCAGAACATGAATTACTTGCTTGCTTCTAAGCTAAAATTCCTCAAGACAAACCCTGCCTTGTAGGAAGTAAAATACAATAGCTGGATAATTATGGAGGTTTCTAATAAAAATTTACTTGCTCTGGTTATTCCAGCCTTTGAGTATTTCTTCTTGCATATACAGGAAACAGTATACATTTAAAATATTACACACATCATGTATATTATCAACTACCATGAAAAGCTGCAATCCTTTGAAGGATGCCTGCAATAGTTCTTCCCATACACTGTACCATTTTTCCCGACATAGCACCTCTTCATTTCATTTGTGTTTATTATACTTAATATTCAGCCCATATGATAATTTCAGGAACTCTCCTCCAATTAATAACATGCAGATTTATGCAGTTCTCTAGTTTGCATACCTAATTTTCCCCACACAGTTTGTCTGCTTTACTATAATTCCTCTGATGTTTACTTTGTTTTAATATTCTTGCAAAGATAAAAAGGAACTATCACTTGAACATTCATTATTAATTTATCCTAAGTATCTCCAATTAATTCTCTGACTAGATTGGTACTTTATGACATTTGTTATTGATTGTTTGGAAGCAAACTTCCAATTAAAGGAGCACAGTTTTCCTAGCTCAAAACTTGAGTTTGAATATTCTTCTGCTAAGCAGTCTTAAAGAGGCAGCACTCCTTTTAATAGAGTCAAAATTTTAGCCCAAATGGCTATCACAGGCCATAAATCCGTTATCTTTACAACTATATCTCAACTGACAGATACACACATAAATCCAGACAGACTGCTTTTAGCAAAGACAACCAAAGCCTACAGTTTTAGCATCATTAACACAGCAAGAGGATCCCAATTATATGCATCTTCACTGCTCTTCTGTGGTAGAAATACATAAGCTCACCACAAAATTCTTTCTTGTAACACTTTAAGAGACAGATGCAAAAACTAGAGAGCTGAAGTGATTTCTTGTCCAACAGCCACTGAAACCAAGTGAGCAAGAGGCCTAGCAATACTGCCCAAGAACTAAAGAGTCTTAATTTTAGCACTAGTATTTTCCTTCACACGAGACAAGAGCAGCATCTAAGTGTTAGCACACAAATGGAAGGCCACTGTGGTTATTATCTTTTAAATCTCCCTCCCCTCCTACTTGAATGCTTTGTAAGGGGGCATTTAGCTCAGAACCCCAGAAGCAACAAAAATCTAGAGCAAGGATGAACATGCCCAACCCCCCTGCCAGCCCCTCAACCCTGCTTCCTCTCAGCTAGAGAAAAGGCAAGAAAATCCTTCACTTTCCGTCCAGGCATTTTTAAAAGACAGTTACTTTCAACTTACATTACTGCAAACTGACCACAAAAGCAAGGAGTCCAAGTTCAACTGGCTCTTTAGCCGACCAGGATTCACAGACTGAACAGCACAGCTCAGTGAAACAGGCCCCAGTGAATCATACACATATTGAAAAGGACAAGCAAGGTTGCAGGTCAGGATAAGTGAGCAACGGTTCAGAACTGGTAAGATTCCCCAAAGGCTGGGGATTGGGAACACTGCAAAGAATTAGTTATAAGGAATGGGGCTAAAAATCAAGAGGTCAGCTGAGAGACCAGACCAAGAGCAACACAGACTAGCCAGAACAGCAGCACATCCTAGAAGGCAATAAATCCCCTGAAGGTTGCCAGAGTCCTCACAGACAGTTAACTTGATTGAAGTCTCACAGAGTTCTCTCATTAGAACAAACACTACCCCTAAGCAAATGAGCAAGGAGCCCTAGACAGATAACAGCAGCTTTGCAAATAACAGCAAAAGCAGCATTTTTACTAGCTGTACAAAACCAAAGTGCCACAAGAACAAGTGAAACAATGCAAGTACAGGAGATCAATTCTACCTACAGGGTCTTCCTTCAGCAGCTGCCGTGTATAGTCAGTTACCTGTGCCAAAGCCCAGGCACCGTCTCCACCCAGATCCAGGCAAGTTCTAATTCTTTGAGGTTTTTCTCCTGCCCATCCTGACACCAGGCAGCTCATTAAGGGAAAAAGCTCCTTACATTACAGAAACTCAGGAGGAAGAAGGGAGTACTTGTGGTGCTCTGACCTGGCCTCACTGGCTAGCCAACACAGGTCAAGGCCAGAACCCCGTTTTGACTGGGAGGTCTAAGAGGGGAATTCTCAGAATTGCTACTCACCAATTACAAGCTTTCAACCACAACAGCATCACCACACAAAGGAGCCCTCATCCTACCCCTCCATCCTCTGCTTAGAAACATTCTAAACTGGAATATTAAGTTTAAGCTCTCTTCCTACAAACTCAGAAGAAAAAGTCAAGCCTGCTTTTGTGAAGCCTTTTTAAAGCCACCTTTTTCCTTTGCTCAGGTTTTTATTTTTGGAGGCAAGAGATCAACCTAGAAAGCCTTACAAGATCTTAGGTCCATACAACACTCCAGCAGAAATGCATCGCTAAGCAACACTCAGGACGTGCTTAGGCTGTAAAGATATTCTGGTCAAGAACACTAAACAGGGTTCAGCAGAATTACAATGCTAAAAAGTATGCCTTGGCACCACCGGAACAGTATCATCCCCAAAGGGGACAGCACATCAGTTTTCATGTCAGCCAGTTTCCATTCTAAGGCAGATGGATGTTATCTGTCTGCCTCCATGAATGGCCCAGCCTTATCTCAAGATGTTTCTGAGCCCAATGACAACTTTAAGTGTTTGAAACCGTAACAGAAAGAGTTGAGACCAAGAAAGGATAGGACTCACGTAAGAGAAAACCTGCGCAGGCAGTTATTGTAGAAAGCAACAGAGTGAAGCCTTCAACAGCATATGTCTCTTTCTGACCCTGAGCTAAGAGACTGCTCTCCATTGTTAGATATGTAGCATTGAAACACAGCATTTGGAAAAAATTGGTGTGTAGGCAGAAGTGAGCAATTTACTAGCCAAGTCTCACATACAGTACTAAGAACTTAACTTTGGTTTATTTAATCCATGTAACAAATATGGCTCACTAGGTGTACATTTCTGCCTGAGCTAACAAAGCAACACAAATACTACTGAATCAAGAATAGAGGAACTCAGGACATTAAGTGCAAAGTAAACTCTTACAACAACAGAAAGGTTCGCATGAAGATTAAGTCCTCACTGCACACTGGGGAGAAATAATCTTGAAACAATGCAACAGCTTTTCCTTAAATAAAAAATAATCTACTGATAAATAAACCAGGCTACAAGCAAAACCATCTCTTCAGGTCTTTTGCTGCAACTTGCATGCCCAGTACAAAGCTCAGCTTCAGATGACAACTCTGCTACAGCAGCACCTACACAGAGCAGAGGCTGTGCCAACCCAGCAGCTCACTGGTGCAAGCAAGTTTCCCTTATCTACCATGAAATGCAGAGTGACACTGGGGCTGTTGCAACAAGAACCCCTTCCTCAGTTTGCATCTAAGGCAAGAAGAGCTCAGAGACTAAAACGGGGGGGGGTGGGGGGTGGGGGGGTGGGTTTCCAAGTCCCACAGGAGACAAGAGAATCATTCTTAAAGTACTTTCATCTCTCCAAAGCCATTAAGTCCTACAGAACTCTGTAGGCATTCCATACCAGAATGCACAAGGAGTCAGAAGCTCAAAGGTAAGACAGCACACACCATCAGCCCCTCAAAAGAAGTCTAAGCACCTCTAACTCAATTTTTTTCATGGACACTCTTGATGTGCAGTAAAGATTTCAGGTATGTGAAAGCCCACTGCATTAGAGCTATTAATCATGGCACCCTAACATCTCTTTCTAGAAATACCATTATTTGGGCCCATGCCTATTTCCTCTGCTTCATCCTCACTCATTAGAAAACAAAAGGGTGAAGTGAAATACAGGTGTTCTCATTCAGCTGCCTATGTCAGTCAATAGCTAAGAGCTGCAAGTTCTCTTCAGCCTTCTTTGGTTATCTGCCCCTTCTATCACAGTGTCAAGCAACATCTGACTTCTAAAAGCATCCTTTACTTAGGGAGCTGCGTGATTGACGCCAACAGAACAGAAAGAAAATGCAAATGGAAAAGAAGATTCAAGTGTGGGAACCTGCTCAATCTAACTGAAAAATAACTCATTTAGCAGGAATCGTTTAAAGAAATAAATGCTGTCAGAGCCAGAAGTCAAACAGTAAATAAGCCTTACCCAATTTAAACATGTAGCTGCTTAAAAACATTCTTCACCGTAATGTGCAGTTTAAGCACTTAGGAAAATTGCCAAGAGGTGTCAAAATAGTAAAGAGAAGTTTGAGAATAAAATTGCATGTAAATAAATCCCCCTGAGCCCTGCCAAACATCTCAGGCTCACTAACTACAAAGCTACGCTATATTCAAGAGAAAGCTACTTTCCAGCCATACATGGCTGGAGTATGATTTTTCTTTGCCATGCTGGAACACGCCACCAGCACAGACCACCTTGTTCTGTGCCCTCAACCTCAAATTCCATCCTCAGTTTTGTGATATTCGGTGTCTCAGTACCTTTGCACTCGTTCATCCTTCAAATACTCAGAAAAGGTAAACACAGATGTATGTGGTCTGCTTTTTTATTGTTGTTTTACATTTAAATAGTATTCTTAACCATATATCCCCTCAAATATTCTCATTTCTGGTCACTTCACTGGAAAAATTGGGGCTAAACAAGAAAGATAGACTTCACCAGGAAAACAGGAGAACAATTGTTTAACAGGGATCTAACAGACATCTGTCAAAATCACAAGTAGTATGTGCAAGGTAAATGGGGAATTTAATTCCACAGCAAGCAAACTAGGACAGGGAGCTCATTAAGACATCAGGTAGCAGACTAAAAGGTATGAAAAACAAATGCCCTTGACACTACACAACATTACTACGCATACACAGTTACTATTACCTATTGCTAAATGTACCCAATAATGCTACGAAAGCCAGAAAAAGAGATGGTTTCAAAAGAGGTCTGAACAGACTGGCAAGCAACAAACACTCTATAGAGGTCAAACGACATTCAATGGTCAAAGATGCTGCCACTAAAGGCAGCTTAGACCACCTCTTAAGGGCAAATGAATATATTCCTTGCATTTCATCTGATCATTTTCATATCCTATTGCTACAACCAATCACACAACTGTAACCGCTCTGTGCCTTATGGCCGATCTCATGCAAAGTTACACAGCCACTTTACTGGGCCCTGTCCTCCAATCACCCATGTTACAGTACATCTACAGCCAGCTCCTAATAATGAGAGCAAGGCTTAGAAGCACTATTAGACATGACAGTTTCTACATTCTTTTACACATTTACCTTGCAAATAGACACAGGCACTGAAGCCCACCAAGCTTTTGCCAGCATGCAGCACTCCCACATGGTCCTCACATTACACGAAGCTAGCCATGGAACCAGGCAATTCCCTGCATGTAAATATAAAGGTGAACTTACAGCTCTTATGGTCTTTAATACCCACTTTCTTCAAGCACAGAGAAACCCATCTTAGCCAAGAACAGTGAACTTCAGAGTTACCAAATCAGAAAAGGAACATTATTGGTTTCCCATTCCTCCTGCCCAATTGTTCACTCCCAAGCCTGTCCCTTTCCTTATTCACAAAAGCAGATGCATATACCCACCCTGCTTGTTTCCCCTTCTCTTGCATGAGCAATAGCAAGTAGTAATTACTGTAATACTAACAGCCCTCTCCAAAATGCTGTTTCTATTGCAAGTGTATTTTCAAAGAAAGCAGTATCAACGTTGAACATCAAAGCTGCCAGCTGCCTTATCATGCACGGGGACTGTACGAGATCTCTTGAGCTGAACAGACTTAAACTGGATCAGTAACTTCAATGGGAGACTTAAAAAAAAAATCCTATTACTGCAGAAAGTTATACTGGCAATAGAGCAGACTTACATCCGCATTTCAGCGGCACCTTAAGAGAGGAGAGTATCTGCTGACACTCGTTCCATCTTACTGCTTTCTGGTCTTAAGGTTGCAACTCCACTTTACTTACATATAAGCATAAACACTGTTTCCTGGCTAGAATCCAACATTAACATAATAATTACTTCCACAACTGTCACCACTTCTGACTACCCAAGATATAGCTACAAACACGTTGTGTTTCCTACAAGTTATGTTTGAACACATCTGCTTTGGAGATGTACATAGGATACATAACATCCTTTGCACATAGACACAGCATCATTCTACAGTGCAAGACAGTAACAGCCATACGACAGGCTAAAGAGCATGAAAACACCTGTCCCAGCTCAGCTACCACCTTCTTACTGGCCATCCATTTTATTTCTGTAACGCTATCTCTTAACCACCAAATTGGGAACTATTACTCTTGAACCTCATCTCACAAGGTGAGGTTAGTTGATGCTTCCAAACCTCTTTGAAATCCCCAGATGAAACGAGTTCTAAACATTACTCATTAGCTGTAAATGCGTGCTACAAGAGAGCAAGTGCAAAACAGGTTGTCAGCTAAGAAACTCCTGTGGGCTCAATAGCTGTGGTTCAGAAAGACTCCCAAGGGCAAGAGAACAACTGCTTCTTACTTATATATTCCTCATATGCCACCACTTGTCTCCTTATCCCACACTGTGCTAATAGCATCCAAAGGCAGCAGGGAAGAGGTATTAAATATTAAATCACCTTCAGTATGCCAATTTGCTTCAGACAAAGCTGGGAAATCTGGGCAGTGCACCTCAAAGACAAGCTAAGAAGCTATCCTCAGGAGCATGCCCCAGCAGAACAGTCCTGGCAGCACTCTCCCCCTCATCATAACAGGATCCAGGCTTCACCACAAGGCTAGTTTGCAAACCAGCCCATGAAATATTCACCTTTTTGTTTTTCAGAGACTGAAGTTTCAGCATCTCAAGTCAAAAATGCTAACAGGACTTATCCCATGAAGTTCGGGTTTCCTGTCAAGGGCCTTATTACTGCCATGCAAAGCAAGATATCCCCTTTCCACCCCCAACTTAGAAAATCCACCTTCCTGTCCCTTTCTCTCTTCATCTCAGTTAATGAATTATGGAGTGAGTAGCAAAGTATTCTTGTATTCCATTCAGATAAGAGTAGAGAGCCTCCTCTGTACTAAGGATAACATTGCTCAACACAGCACTCCTGAAAAGACAGAGGCCCTTTTTCCTCAGATAACTTCCCATTCAGATGCCCGAAGGCAGAGTTGATCTGCACACCTGCCACAGTATGAGCATTTTCAGAAGCAAAGCACAATGGGAGCAGCAACAGCAAACTCTTCCCCCACATGAAGCAGCTCAGGAGATTCAGGAAAGCAGAACCACCACTGGTTTCTAGTTCTTTGTCTGCTGCTGCCGAGAAACACGGAGCCTGCAAGAGATCAACAAAAAGGCACATAAACCTTAACAGCCAAACTTTGTCTCCCCTGTTGCTGCCACATCCGTCAGTACGATTTCTGCTCTGTAAAGTTCTACAATGCAGATTTACATCTGCAACCCTTAACATGGGCCTCCAATTTACTATGCAAGCGTCATGTTCCTACCAAGCACATTTTAAATGAACAGATGCCAGGGATTTCAAAATTCAGTGGAAGGTCTAGTTTGTTAGGGGGTTCATTTCATGGGCGACTACTAAGACTAAAGAGAAAGTTTTCCAGTGAACTGCACTGAGGTAGTCTCTACCCCAAATTCTGGGCATGTTAGTAGGCTGACAGAACCTGGAACCCTCCAAGATGTCCTTTTTTGGCCTCTACACGTATCTCTCCAAAACCTGACAGTGTTTTCTACTATGCTTTCTACTATTCAAAGCTACTTCTCTATTAATATTCAGTCCATAAACACTGCTAAAGTAAAGCTGCACATATAACATAACAAGCTCCACACACTGTAAACAAGTTTTACACCCTCAAAAAACTGAGCACAAGATACCATGCATTTTATTTCATAAGGAAATCAACCAAAATACAATCTCTATCTCTTGATTGCTGAGAGCTATTCCCATAAAAAGGCTTGAAAAATACTTCGAGCCCTACTTACTAATCAGTCTCACAGCACCACCACAGAAATCTGACTTTTAAAAGAGTAGGGAGTAAGTTCCATACACAGGAGCTAGAACATTCAGACAAAAGAGAACATATCAGCTCCAATATCAATCTCATCAGTCCTTGGATGACAGTGCAGTTTTCGGGACTGCATCTAAGGTCCTGACTAATGACACTCAGACAGGCCAAAGGCAGGCCAGAAAGGGCTTTCACCACATTTACATGAAGCTCAGTGCACATGTGTTAACATGTGAAGATTAAGAGTCTAATCCCACACAATACATTAAATTTCTAACACCTGGCAAGTAAAGGTCAACCAGCAAGGCTAGAAAGAGACAAGAAGAGCATACTAGAACAGCAAAGTAAGCTGCAGAGAAGTTAAATGGCCTCTGTTACAACAAAGTCATACATCACCATGGACACCTGCTAGTTGAAGAGCTAGTTGGAGGCACTAAATTACTCATTACCACTGTTTACAACTGAGCCTACCCAAGCCTAGCAACATACGTGCACATTGATTCCTGGGTGTTAAGGTTTAACTCCAGCCAGCAACTAAGCCCCACCCAGCTGCTTGCTCACCCCCCCCCCCCCCCCCCCCCCCCCACTGGGTGAGGGAAGAGAATCAGAAGAGTAAAAGTGAGAACTCACAGGTTGAGATAAAGACAGTTTAACAGGCAAAGCAAAAGCTGTGCATGCAATCAAAGCAAAACAAGACTTCATTCACTCCTTCCCATGGGCAGGCAGGTGTTCAGCCACCTCCAGGAAAGCATCATCCTCCATCACACATCACAGTTACTTGGGAAGACAAATGCCATCACTCCGAACATTCCCCCCCCTTCTTTCTTCTTCCCCAGCTTTATATGCTGAGCATGATGCCATATGGTGTGGAATAGCCCTTTGGGCAGTTGGGGTCAGCTGTCCTGCCTGTGTCCCCTCCCAACTTCTTGTGCACCTGGCAGAGCATGGGAAGCTGAAAAGCCCTTGATTTAGTATAAGCACTACTTCACAACAACTAAAACATCTCTGTGTTATCAACACTGTGTTCAGCACAAATCCAGAACATAGCCCCACACTAGTTACTATAAAGAAAATTAACTCTATCCCAGCCCAAACCAGCACAGTGGGCAATCTGATAAACACATTCCACTGGGAATTACGTATGTTCTCGATGGCTCTTCCAGCCAGGCTTTAGCCAGTTTGCCAACATACTTAGCATCCTGACAACAAGGCAGAAGGAGATTTATGAACTATACAGTTCATAACTTTTACCCCTCTCCTCCTAAACACCTATGTAAGCATACAGTGAGGAGTGAAGTTAGAGTAAATTGTCCCCTCAAGCAAGTATTTAATCTCTTCCCATGACTTATTAACAGAAATCTGACTTCTTTTAACAGGGAAACAGTTCAACTCAGTATTATTTTGTCAACTCCTTTCAAATCAAAAATATATATTTGCTTTGAGCTAGAGTTCAAACAATACTTCAGAAAACTGTTTGCCATATAGAATTGTAATTAACATATTAGAATATTGCATCATGTCAGTTTTTTCAATGACTGCAGGGATAGCTGTCTGCACTAATATTTACTATGCAAAAAATCCTTCTAACTAGCCTTCCTTATCCATGAGCTCACTGTACACATTCCACAGGTACCTCTCCCTACCAAGAGACAAGTTATGATAATGGAAATTTTCCTAAAGCACAAGGGTGTAAAAAAATAAGCACAAGTAGTAGCTCTCATTGAAAAGTCAAATAGGGGAGCTACCGATAGTGTCAGATGCACTCATTTCACTCCTCGCAGCTGTATGCAGCATTATTTGCTGACAGGTCATGGACATGATCTAAATCACTCCTCCCCTCACCTCTTCAGATACAATCAGTTATCATTTCTGAAAGTAATGAATCTGCCAGACTGGAAAATCCCAGAAGATCCTGATAGAATCAACTTCTTGACTTTCATTTAACCTCCTCTCATCCTTCAAGAGTTCAAACTTTTGCAATACTCCATAGACATTCTCAAATAAATGCATGCAAATATAAAGACAGAGACAGTCTTGTCACAAGAACACATCTGCTGATTAACAATGACATGGCGTATCCTATGCAGTTACAAGCCAACGTGTTTACAGCAAGGAGTACAACTCCTCTACGCTTACAAGGGATGCGCCTTTTTGCATCTCAGAGAACCTTTTGCCTTCTGTCCTTTGGCATTCACTCCATTCACAAGCAAGTTTCCAAAATAAGGTCTTCCACAGGTACTCTCCCATATCCTAGCCTCACCTAGAAATTTTTGGCAGCACCGATGCATATCCAAACTGTTCCAAAGCACTCCTTCCAAAAAGCTGCACCATAAAGCAACAGGGACACAGAGTTCTCTGAACAGGCATGAAAGGTTCAAGAGCTACAAAACCAGTTCATTTTTAACAAAAAAGGGGCCACACATCTACTTTGCACAGACCACAGCAGCTGCCTTAATCAGTTAATTGAACTGACTAGAAAAATTGGTAAAAGTGTACCACTAGCAATGTTTCCTTTGAAGCAACTGCTGTCCATTACCAGCATGACTAGAGGGAGCTCATTAACTCAGAGACATCTCAAGTTGGCACGATACGTCACACCAATCACATGTTTCAAGTGAGCTCACTCCCTAATGGATATGCTCCCTCTACATCAACCTGAGTGACAACTTAGGGTGAGCTACCCCTTACCTTACAGACCCCATGTCTCACCTCACACTAGCTGCTTTCACCTATGTAACACCTTCCTCCGCATACCACCAGGATATTTACCATATTTCTAAGGCACACAAAACATGTCAGTTGAGAGACAGTTGTACAAATCCACCAACACACAAGTTGTCTGTTTGTTGTAACACACCATGGCCAGACCTTCACTGTAACACAAAATGCAGACCCTTGTTCCACCAAGTTACCCACTTGTGGTATACAAACCAAAGAAAAATCCCCATTCATTGTCACCAGCGCCAAGTCTGAAACACAGCAGAGCTGTCCTAAACCTATTCAGCAGGAAGCAATCATAGGCTAGCTATTGTGGAACACTGCAGCAGTACCGATACATACATGAGAAGGCTCACAGGAAAAGAGTCAGGACATCTACACAAAGTCAACTAGACACCATAGCCTGCAGCATTTATGACTGACTCCACTTCTTCTGAAATAGCCCAGCAGCTTGTCAGACATACAAGATTAATATCTACAAAGACGCCAAGCAATCCCAATGAATCAATATAAGTTCTAACAGAGACCTGCATGCTGAATTAAGCAGAGCTGACAAGTGGGTTGTAAGCACACCATGTTTAACGATCAGATGAGATTTCACTTCTAACAAGATTATTCCCTTTTTAACAGGTGTGTATGTGCTGCAGAAAGATAATCCTGCACAATCAAGCATCACACACATGTAAAGTCAAGAAGCAACTGCTCAGTAACAGGAATTCTATAGACACAGTCAAGCAGCTGAAGCAAGTGTGTTTGACTTCTCAAGTTTAACTAACAGTGGGGACTTGCTCAAAGCCTTCAGCAAAGCACAGGTCTCCATCACACAAGCAGTTGCTCCACTAGCATTATAGGCCCCTGCTTCCGATGTGGTTCAGCCACTGCAGGGGAAAACAGTACTTGGTGCATCATCCAGGAAATCAGAATTTGTGGTTTACGGTCCCCTACAGGTTACAATGGCTTTGAACACAGGACACTTTTGATCCTGCAGCCTGTAGCCATTCAGGACCACGTCTGGATCAAACTCAGCATTTACCTGAACTTCTGTGCCACAGGGACACAAACAGCATTCGGCCTGACAGAGATATTCCAAGCCATGCACAGGAACACCACATACTTGATAATGCACCTCAAATATATCACACATCATACTGGTGACAACAGTCTAAGTGATCCACTGGGATATGCCTAAACAGGGCATTTTCCTTAACAGATTCCACTACTCTCAAGTACTCACAGGTAGTTTGACATGACAAAAAAGAAAGATCTAATCCACCGAACAACTATTTGTCTAAGAACAACACAACTAACTCACCCTCCAAGCACTATTTAAGTTAATGCTCATCTCAGTTCTAGTATTTTTCACTAACAGGCATGATCCTTGAAAGCAGTAAAGCTTCTCAATTCAAACAGTAGCCCCACAAAATAGCTTAAAGCAGAATAGAGTTGGCCTGGGAAAAAACTAAGCAGTAGGACAGTTGGAACATTTTTCTCTTATGTTCTCTTTCTGCTGCTGACTAAACCCTAATTTAGTGTCAGTATCGCTTTCTCACTCATCTTTTCCCTTTTACTAAGTGTGTTTAATCTGCTGTAAAATTGTTTTCATGGCTGCAGTGAATGTTATTGTAACAGTTTTACAATGTGCATTATCTGCACTGTGTAAAGGCTTTTGCCTTCCCTATGCAAATTGCTATCTTGCCTGCTGTCATTCAAGGTACATGCCCTCACACAGCTACACTAAGCTATATTCCACATCACTGAAGGGCACAAATGCCATTTCCTGCCGAAAAAGTTAATAAATTACTTTGGATCCAGTCCTACAGAACTGGAGCCTGTTCTCAGAATTCAGCCCAGAGCTTGGTGAGAACACTGGAGTTGAGGTAACTTTGTTCTGACCCATAACTACTGCCATAACTGCTGAGCCATAGGAAACAGAGGCTTGAACAGAGATGGTCATCAATCACTGGTCTGACAGAGCAAACAAAGAACAAAACTGCAGAAAATATGCCCATTCTGCAGAGAGAAAATAATCTTGTTTTAGGACAATCTAGTTATCTGTAACATCAAGACAATTAGAAAAACCATGGTATTTTTAATCCTCCCTAACTTGTAACATATTAAAAAGACTTAAATTATTCAAGGTCAGTCAGTGTTTTTCATACTGAGTAAGCAAACCAAGACAAGCAGCTGGAACAGAGTTTTCTGGAGATCCCTGAACAAGATAGTATCAATAGGCTGGCTGCTGGTCCTGGATCTCCTGCATCAAGGCCTCACTTCTAAGCTGTTTCCACTTGTCTAATTTTACTGAATTGTTCATATATGCAAGTCAACTTGACAGAAGGTAAGTTTACAGTCTTTTCATAGTTGTACGTAGACAGCCAGGCTGTGAAAACAAGGTAAGAACTTTGGACTTGCCTTTTAGTCCAATATTTTTCAATTACCAAGCTGAAGCAGGACTCAGAACTTTAAATACTGGTCACCAGCCAGAGGGCCAAGCAGCCAACTTCTCCAAAATTAAAGCACACACATGCACTCTGTAGGGAGTCTCCTAGCTGGAGAAACGAGCAGCTCATCCTCAAGATCACTTCTGAGGTGCCAACTGGGCCTCCTGCCACCAGCTAGCTGATTAGGACATCAGTTGTCTGATTATATGAGCTCCCCAGCTACCCTTTCCTGGCAGGAGTCTCAGCTTTGTAACTCTTCATTTGCCTAGATCTACAACTTTGTGGCCGGTAGCAATTGCTTAAGGAGCAGCTGAAGGAGCAAGATGCATGAATTCTTAGACTGAAACACAAAACAATAATGTCACCTCCACAGAGGAGGTATGACAGCTCATAAAGCAAGCTTATAGGAAAGTCCGAGATGTTCCTGCCCTGCACTGCAGCCTGCAAAAGAGGGGTTTTTGCTTCAGATATTTATGCACAGCTATCTCACCTAGCACAGCAACTCATTTACCAGTGTGTCTTTAGGATCCACTACATTTTCAACTTGCCAATTTACCACAGCAAGTAATCACAGCATCAGAGCCTGCTCAGAGAAGCCTATTCCTCAATCTGTCAATGCAAGGTCACATGAGTAACCAAGAAAGTCTATACAAGAAGGAGGAGAAAAACCTACATGCCCAATACTCAGTCACTTACAGCCACTCCTGCTATCAGTATCCTAAGCAGTATTGCCATGGCAACCACAATACCTTTAGCTCAGCTGACAGGATGACACAAAAGGAGACACTTGTCTCCACTTTGTTAGCTGGGTAATTGGTCCTGCTGCGCAGGGTCAGTTTTAAGAAAGATGACAGCAGGTAGAGTCTGTCTGGTTAGATACCAGGGCCACCTTATCCTTGGAACGGATCTCTTGGATTTATTAAACACTTAAGAGGTTAGTGAGCTGTGAAAATCCGATTCACCACCACTGCAGTCTGCTGACTAGAAACTTCCTCCTGTGCTTCATCAACTTTTCATTATCTTCCTGTGTTTTTTGAGGGAGGGAAGCTTCAGGGATTTAAGATGCCACAATTTTCAGGCTGCAGAAACCTTCCAAATCAGTCACCTTCTCTGGCAGCAACATTTTCAAGAACAAGAGCAAATCAGCTGGAGCCAGCTCTTATGCTGAGCTCTTCGGGTAGTGCACAGGACAGACCAAGTCTTGCCACAAGTTATGTTACTTGTTCTTCAGTCTGCCTACAAACATGTAAGCCAGTTCTAAAGCACTGTTTCCAGTGCTCCTTATTTCCACATTCAACTATTTTCTCATGCTGAGGTAGAGGAAAAACCCCAACCTTGTCCTTAATCTGACACAAACTGAAGATCTTCACATGAAAATAGATTAGCTCAATAATATGTTTCACTATAAGCTGTTTCTCAGCTTGCACATTCTGCACTCTGCACAAGAGGCTGAAGCCCTAAAAAATGTCACTAGCTCCAAAGCAATCAGAGTTTCACCTTGTGAGTTTCTAGGTACACGAAGTACAGCTACTTTAAAAATCTTAATCCATTAGCTCTTCTCTTCAGCAGATCAAAGCATAATCCTTACCTCATTATTTAAGAAACAGTTGAGCCTCCATTTCCATGCAAACAGCTCAAACATAGCTCTAGTTGACATACCCAGCGCAGAGCGAGGAAAGTTGAAACAGGCAACTGTAACAGGCAAGCACTCCCTGCCTGTATTGTTTAACTGTGCACAGTAGAGGCACCCGAGGGGTCCGTTGTAGGGTAATGTCAGAATTTCAGCTTTTAGGAAACTATAATCTCAGGAAAAGAATGCAGGGGAAGCAATTTCTACATCTTAAAGTTATCTGCCTTAGCAGACATCTTTCAATGAATTCATAAACCCCTATCTCATGCATCCTATAGGAAGTAGACACATGATGGGTGCAAGACAGCTCCTACAAGGACCATAGAGTTTTTCTCCTGATCTTACAAAGCTTTCTTCCCGAAAGCTTAACAGAATCTAAGCAAGTATTTTGCTGTCAGTTTCCCCTCGGTTTTTAACGAAGCAGGAAAATCACAAATATCCCTTTGAGAAATCTATGCTACATGAAGGTTGGAAGACAACAGAAAGATTTTGATATTGCAAATAACCTTGACAAAGCATAAGCAAGAGAGTGATGGGAAGTCTCATGACAAAGCAGTTTCTCACCGTCAACTCCTGTTCAAGGTTTCTCCTCATCAGACAACTAAGGTAAATCCTGAGGTCTCTACAAAGCTTTTGGGCAGGAGTTTGGACTAGAGACCTCCCGAGGTCACTGCCAACCTGAATTACCCTACTACAATCCAAATCCAATCAAGTTAAAAGTTAAAACACCACATTTTCAGAAGAATCCGAGTCCAAGATGACTAATGGAGATGAATTGCAGATAGCAAGCAACATTCAGGAGTGGTCAAAAAGTAGATACCTCAGTATCAAAGCTACTTCAGCAAAAGCTATTTAGAGCCCAGCCGTATTTGCAACACTATCAGCTGCCCTCTCAAGCAGACAGCATCAAGGACCTAAACCACATCAAATAAGGATGGTAAAATACTAAAGCTTCTTCCCCACAGCACAGCTTCCTTTTACCCAGCTCAGACCCTTTAAAAAAGCTTTTGCAATTCAGTCTGTACTAGATAAGAGCAGCCAGAAGGCATCGCGCAATCTTGCTAGAGATAATAAGAAGAGGTTTGCTACTGTGCTTCCTCTAGCCCTGCCACACTTTAGACCAAAATCTATTTCACTTCTCCCTGTAGTCCAGCATGCTTTAAGCCACATGCCTGAAAGTCTGAGCTACCTATTCCACCTAATGCAATATTTACAGCCCAGAATTACTTTTGCCCCCAAAGCACAGAAGTTGCAGCCCATCTCCCCTGCCTTGCCCAAATCCCTGCCAACTTACGGCAAAGAGTCTAGGGCAAGGAAAGGGCACCACCTTTTAGCATTTTTTGGTATGTATCTGCACAAACCCAGAATAACTTCATGGACTAACAGCCTCTCTGCTAACCAATAAGTGTTATTTTCTAGTAGATTATTTTACCAGAGCTGGACCTCCTAGCTCTGACTTTGATGAAGTACACGTGCTTCCATAGCAGTGGTATGGAATATCCCTCCTCACAATAATATATAAAGCCGTATCAGCAGTGCGATACAAGATGCCATTTTAAACACAAAACCAGCAGTAGAAGTTAAGCACGTGTTAACATTTTGTATTAATTTAATGTCTGGGGATCTCTGGCTTCCATTGTATCTTACTTTTCAGTTGACCTGTAAGGATGACATCACAATAAAACAACAATTAATATTAGCTGTACTATAAATATCCACTCATTTCTACCTCAGCATGCATATTATGTATAGTGACTGTGCCTTTTTCAAACTTTAAAATTCTGTTTTACAGGCCTTCATTTCAGCATAATGTCCTCATAAAACACAACAGCAGTGCAGCGTAGAGAGGACTAAATTAAAAATTAATGGGCCCTGACAGTACTAAGCTTTGTCAGAGCCAGCAGAAGACAGAAGGACAGTCCTCCCTCCGTGTGAGAGTCCCGCTAACAAACTAACCCTTAACAAAACTAACAAACATACCCTTCCCTGTCCCAAGTTTAACAGCCAAGACCCTGCTGCAGCACACTCACATATTCATTTTACCCATGCAAAGGATGAACATCTACTGCATAATGAAATCAAGGGATGCAAGGGGCAAGCCTGGCTGGATTAATATGGGCCTTGTGGACCTACAGGAATGACACTCAGTGTCATTGTCTGATCTTCCCCTTCATCATTAAGGGTCATCATTAATAACTGCACGCAAGTGAGAAGTGTCTAGTTACAGAACCACTTTTCAATCACCTCTTACAAAGGCTTTGAGGTAAGACAGGACAAAAGGTTAGGCACCTTGTCTAGCCCTGCTGACAAAATCCTTCAATGCAAGATGGGAGCCCTTCCAATATCACCTAGGGCTCTCAACGAACATCAGAAAGCCAGCTATCTTAAAACCACGCTTTTCAGAGGTGGCCCCCAATAACGTTTTAAAGAAAGGCCCATACTTAACACAGTACCCTCAAAAATGTTCCTCAGACTGTATTGTTTTAGCAATTATTGGTTAAGGGTGGAATAGCATGAGCAGCAGAAGAGCATTCAAAAAGAATCTTATAACTTAGATTGATCACTTTTAAGAAAGTTAAGCTTCTTCGACCCTGCAGAAGGGCACCGTGAGTAAACGGCTCCACTTAGATTTGGGAACTTGGTATTCACAGCCACTACCCAAACATATTCCTCTGCCTGGCCCTCAGCAGGGGAGAACAGAAGGACGATTTCACCATGGGGAAGAACTTGATGAAGCAATTCCTAGTCTGCCACGACGCAATAAGATACAGAGGCTACCTGAGTGCCAAACAGCCTTTTTTTTTTTACTCTACAAAGAAAGAATCAATTATCTGTGGGAGCTGAGAGGCAGCTTCTGTAAGTTCACAGAAACTACAAACCTATTCTCCAGTCCTATCCACAGCAGCTGTAAAACTACTTCAGCTCTCAACTGAGGAGTATGCACTCTTATTTATTAACACTGGTAATACCAAGTATGTGACTCATGCAAGATATATTTATACCTAGTAAGGGGCTGGCCAAACACTCAGCATTTTCTATTAGCTAATGAATGACCTCAGCTCCCAGCATTTCAGCACTTGCCCAAAGGCTCTCTTCACTGCAATTCCATACAGAAGCTACAAGGAACATTTAACTTTGTCACCTTAAGCCTTCTATAGAAAGCTCCCCACAGGTCCCTAGAAAAGCCGCCAATATGGGATTCAACAGGACTGCACATTGACTGCTATAAAGCAATAGCCTTTAATTTTAACTGATCTATTTTAAAGCTTATGCACTGAATTCTGGAAACTCACATTTCTACCTAATTCTAAGTATTTTTCCCCCATTTTTTTTTAATAACTGAACTCAGTCTGTTAAAACATATACAGCTTTTCCATAATTACCTTTTCAAAAGCATTCCAACCTCTTACAACTCCCACTCCAAAGCCCTATCACCTCAGCAGTGTAACTCAAGATCACTCCAAAAGCATCTAGTCCAGTTTCTTCAATTCTTTTAAAAAGCAGAAATAATTATCAGGAGCTGGTATACCACTTCCTTAGAGCAACATGGTTTCCATATTTCACCCTAGCACCAATGGGAAAAGTATTCCAGCATACACTGTTTATACAGGCTGCTTACAGACATTTGGTAGTCCTGCAACATGTTATAGCCATTTCTTGGTTTTGTCGTCAGATTTCTCTCACACCAGGAAGCTCTGTTCCTGTTCAGCACCAGACCACACACATGCAGTATTTCAGTGCCCTTGCAGGCTGAAGTGACAGACTGGAACCCTCTGGTGCTCTTCAGAGAGAAGGAAACATTATCCTGATCAAACTGCCCTCAGGCACTTCAACCAGATAAAGAGGCACAGGCTTGCATGAATTACTACAGACCTCTTGGGGTTGTCTGGACAAATGCCATAGTCTTTTGTGAAGTAACAAGACATGCTGCCTTCATTCCCTTTCACTGCAGCTTCTGTTCCCCTCCCTTGCATCTCAAAATGCTCAGTAGCCTCTTAGGGCAGTTATGGGAACTCTGTCATGTGGGGATATCTGCAAATAAAACTTTCAGCTGTATCTGTATATGTTGTTGGCAAAACTCTAAAGACAACCTGTGTTTCCCAATTCAGTAGCTGACATGGTTTGCACCCTGCCTCCCACTTTTCCTTCCCCAGGCAGTACCCAAACAATAACACAGCATTAAACTAGTGGATGTTCTAGGAGGAAGTGATGTCACTTTCAAACATGCTGAAAAAATTTAATAAGTCAATAAGCACCTGAATACCCATAGTCATTAAAATGGAGGTGTCAGTCAGCTCAAGAACTTTGAACAATGCACTCTGCCTCCCTAAACTGTTGCTACACTTTTAGTGTAAAGAGCTGTCTTTTCACTTTCTCCCCCTCCACTTCAGTTAATACGCATTACAAGCATCCATTTTTTACCCTACTGGATGCTACAAATCTATCCTTACAGCAGAGATTATATCACAGAGCCTATGAAAAGCAAACAGTCTTGCTGGTGATTTTTGTTTGTGTTTAGCACAATCTGAAGTCACCTCTGGAAGTATCTTTAGGAACTTTCCCTGCATTTCTGTGCATAGCCAGCCCCATCAGCAAATTGCAATTTGGAAGTCAAAAAGCAGAAGTATTAGCTTGTACTGATGACAGCATCATGCATTCATTCTGCCCAAGCACTGCTGGCCACGTATCAGTCTCCTCCATGTTCGAGCTCACGTTCAACAACCAAACAGTTCCTTACAGTAGCTCAACATCATAAAAGGTAATTTTGTTCAAAAAAAATCTCTCCACATTTCAGAACCAACATCTACATTGCCCCATAAACCCATGCAATTCAGACAACAACAACTCCAGCAGAGGAAAACTAACAGACTAAAAGCAGTTTCAGATCAAAGGAGGAAAGATTTGCTGCATACCAAGGGAAGTCCCAGGTATCTGTCAACGTCTTTTTACACATAATGACAAAATAAGGCTTCCGGTACTCAGACAAACATTTAACCCTTTTAAGACAGAGAAACTATTGATCAACTTACAACTGATTTCCTATTAAGTGTCTCTTATTTTTCAGGACATGTTGAAGTAATTCCTTAATTTAAATCCTCATTCATAAAGAGAACTTTTTCAACACATCAAGCCTCCAAGGAGTTCTGCAGACATTAAAAGCTTCCATTAGGAAGAAAATACCCCAGACAGGGACCTATGGCCCAAGATTTCAGCAGATAGTCCATCAACAGCAGCAAGACGTGCAGAAAGCACTGCTTAGCATTGCTAACATGCCTATTACTGTCCACAGCATCGAAAATGCAGTCACCTAGGAAACCATTTCAGAGATCTGCTGGTGTCCACGGATAAAGTTCAGAAGCATGTGAACATCACAATTACTCACAGGCATCCACAGCTTGTGCCCTCTGGAGAACCTGCTGGAGAGCTGACAGTTTCCATAGAAACACTGTGGAAAAAGCTTAGAATGAGCTTCCTCCCAGCTGTTTCACTTCCGAGTGCAAACAACAAGGCCCAGCAATAAAATGAGTTGTCTTTTTAATTTGTCAAGTGTAGCAGCTGGACAATGAGGCCAGAAGAGTGAAAAACATTTTCACATTACCAGAGGTTCATCCTAGGGATACGCAACAGAGTCCCTCTCCTACAGCAACCTATTTTGCTACTATCTGCTTGCTTGTTGACAGCTACTCCCTTTAAACACATTATTACTTTACCAGCTCAAGAAGAAATACAGTTCTCTAGAGCTCCAAGTCCTTACAGCAGCTGCATTGGACAGAATCTTGTACATAGGCCTATATAAAAGTAATGAACTTGTTAGCCTATCTGGGACACTTGAGACTGACAGAATGAATCCCTTCCTGCCTAAAAGCTGCAAGTTTTGAGTTGCTTTCTAACCCAGGAAGGCATCTAAAGGAGAAAGATTGAGAGTAGAAAAGTTATATGTCAACTCCACTACATAGCTCTGCAATGTACTGCCATGGCCACATGGAATGAAGCTTTTAACATTGAGTTACCACTCAGAAGTATTACTCGGCACAGCACCTACTGAGCACATACATGCCTCTCTCACTTTAAGGATAAGCAGCTTTCAAGTTGCACTGCTTAGCATTTTCCCCGTCACATAAGTTTTCCAGCCAGCTTGATGCCAATAGATGAACTGGTTACTAACCACATGGTCTGCCAAGGAAAGCGTACACGTAAAGAAGAGGTATCATTTCAGGTCTGTCACAACACAGGCTCAGAAACCTTTTGCCTAACAGTCAATTTGGGCCCAAGAAGGCACAAGTCTGGTCCCTTCAGGCTACCTCTTATATAGTCTGGAGTTTCCCCTACGTAACAGCTTCCACTCCTGAAAAAGCCTAAAACTTCCCAGTTGTCTCCCTTGTATCACCAAGTCCACTCCATTCACCCAGCCTCTCTGTAGTCCTTATGCCTCAGCATCTTTCCCATCCTTTATTACTAGCTACTTCTCTTTCCCCACATCCCTGTAACACTTACTCCTTCATGCTGTTACCATCACGTCCTACACTTATTTTGCTACAATGGGCATGTTAAAAACAGAGCTATATTTTTGCAGCCTTCAAAGCTCCTTTTCTCCCCTTTTTGTCTGTAGAGACTCATCAGGCACATAGTTAGTCTAATAGTCTAACTATTGCCTAACTATCCCAACCGTTATTTGGGCTAGCAGGTTCTACCTCTGTGTAGTTCTGAAAATAGCTTGCCATAAAACATATTTTCCTTGCAGTAATACTTTCTAGCTAAATCTAACAAAGACAGGATTGAAGACAAACAAGTCACCCAAAAAAGTCAGACAACAGTTCACTAAGCAGGAATAGAGAACATCCACCTTTACACCTCATCGTGATTCTGAAGAATTTTTCTTCATAGTCCACATTCTCTACATTGTAAGAGGAAAAATAAAGAACAGAAAAGACATGGAGTCTGCCACCAGAGGCAGAGAACTGGCACTGCAGTCTTGCTTTAAGTGTCTCCAGCCACATCAAGTTTGCAGTTTCATCCATAATTCCATGCAGAAGTACATAGATAAAAACTGACCCAAGTCTCAAAACCCAATTACAAAGTAACATTTCTTTCTATAAGCCTACAGTCAGAATATGCTCCCCCCCACACCCCATGTAAACAGAAGTTACTGCAGTCCAAAGTTTTATATACTTCAAGAGAAACTAATCAGCTTTCAAAACAAAATCCAACTGAAGACTTTGCAGTTTCTTTTTAACCCCAGAAGTGGTCTCCTTTGTATTTCTGGAGATAGAGAGGTTTCTTTTTGCTTTTCAGGGACAGGGAACTAAAGAAAATTTTGACTTTGAGGTCTCCACCGCTGTTTTGCTTCAGCAACAAAACCATTTCTTGATGTTCTTGCCAGTCTTCGCTTTCCAAAAGGGCAACAAGAAACACCAAGCTAGTACTAAAATACTTTCTCCCCCCTTTGTTGTAATTAGATTCTGAAGTCTCCCCTGCTGGTGTCACTATCTGTCAGTCCTGCCCATATAGCAATGGGGCTCTCTAGCACACGCATAGGTTTGCAGGTCCCACTGCCACAAAACAGCACTATTTCATGTTGTCAACCACATTTTCGACCTGGTAAGCACAGCATGACCAAAAGCCCTAACCCTCCATCAAGTACAGCTAGTTTCTTAGTCTCATACACAGTTCTTACAGCAAGTCCTAACCCCACAAAAAAGTATTTATGACTGTGACAGCTAATCATTTGTAAGGAACAACAGATGCACTTACAATGACAATATATTTAATTTTTTTTTTTTTGCAAAGCACTTTCTTCTGACTAATGCATTCTAATGATAATTTGGATAGTTCAAAACACAATTTTAAGAATGTATTAAGCACTTCATCCACCATCCGCTCCTGCAGGAATATTCCTTAACTTGTGCCATTCTTAAAGGCTAGGCAGGTGCTAGCTTTTAGCCCATACTTATGCTGGCAACACATATGCAATGATTAGAGACACATCTTAACCAAAGAGAGGAAAGTGTTCCAAGAACCAGTATAAGGCAAGAGGTCCTTTTCAACATGGTACATTATGCTGATGATCTTTGAGCTATTTTTATATTCACAGGGTCAATTTTCTACTGTGTTGGAAGTTCTGATCATTTCCAACTAGATCAACACAAATGTTTATGAAACTATTTGATTCTTTTTGCCAGTAGAAAGATTTCAACTGGGTCTACCTTTCCAAGAGGTATCATAAGACATACAAGGAAAAATAAACCACTCAGTGTATTTTCTCTGCTCATGCTAGGACTCACACACTTCCCTCATCACAAAATCTTCCCAAGGAAGCAGCATTCCTAAAGAGCAGAGCTTTCCTCTGTGGCTTATCACAACAGTTTCAAGGAGGCTACTTGCAGAATCAAGTATTAGGCAAAGTCTAGATAGATCCATATGATATATCCCTACAGAGTTAAGCACACACACCTCCATCTGGCAGCTACAGACCAGAAACAGATACTTTCAGGTAACTGCAGAACTAAAGTTTGTCCCCACAGCAACTGATTAGTTTGCCTGAGAAATGTTTCTTTATATAGTCTAAAGAAAAGCTAACTCACTCTGCTGCAGTTACTGTTTTTACTTCAGCCACCCATCTGTTTTAGCCATTCACTGCAAACAACTGCATGAACTGGTACACAGATCAGGGTGGGAGGAGCTTGTGCATCATTTGAGGAGTGAAAACAAGATCTCTGCCATTTCACCACACCTGCAGTTCCTAAACAAAACCTTACAAATGAAGAGACCTCCTGTCTGCCCTCATTTAAGACTTGACACCCCCCCCCCCCCCCCAAGTACTTAAGTGCTTTGACCAATAGCAGACACATGGAAAGTACTACATGAGACCAAAGTATTCTTACATAGCAGGCTAGTCCTTACACTCACTTCAAACCTAGCAATATTATCACTTCTTCTGCCCACAGGCCTAGGAGTATAACATCACATTTGGTTCCTCAGCTAGCTACAGACAGACATATTACTAATTCACCTTTGGATAACATTTTACGATCCTTGGATCAAGATCAGCACAATAAAGTGCTCAGATTAATTCCCTTTCATGCTTCTGCACCACTGCCAATATCAAACAATGCTTCCCCCTCCATAGAAAGAGATAAACCACAGGAACTGCTACAGATGATCTTTAGTCATTTTACCTCCACAACAGTGCTCTGCCACTTCTGTTGTTCTGATCTCAAACAGCAGGCCTCTCCATTACCACTGAAAGACTGAAGAGGGGATCATCCATTCTGCCTGAAAAACACCGATAACTGCTTCATCCTAGCAAAAACATCATGAGAAGGGCTATCCCTCTGGTATTCAATGCAGGGACACCAACATATCTTTAGCTGTTTTTCACCATCATCCCTGTGAGAATTCTTCTGTAAGTTTAAGGCATATCTTGTGTTTATACTCACATCTTGCATCTGACATGGAACAAATCCTTCAAGGTCCAATGAGCACATCAGCCAGCTCTGTTGAAAAACCAAAGGCATGCTAATGAGAGAGCAAGAGACTGGGACAGGAGCCCTTGTCCTGTCTATTAATAGAAACACTTCAACAGAGCGTAAAGAATGGAGGGCTGGGATGACTCTGCCTTCTTTCTAGGATGCTCCTGTCCTGCTTACTGGACCATTAAATGTTGAGCAGAAGGAAAGACAGGTTTGTGTGAATAATAATGAAGGTATAGCATCTGCAGTTTTTCATTTATGTCTAGAAACTACTTGTGATCACTTGACCTAGCTAACAAGGAGACTAGCATTTTTTGTTCTTGCAACATTGAGAGAATGTGTTTCAGAATGTAGTAGGCAACGCTGGCTATTTTCTGCCAGACAACTCCCTACTCCCAGTAAGTAGTTCGTCAATTCTTTCAGATCTAAAAAGAGCATATACAAGGCCCCAAGGAGAACCTTTGGCTTAAGTCAGGTCTGCTCCAGCACAGCAGAGGATGAACATTCCCTCAAAACCAATAAAGCCCTCACCTTTTTTACTCCCTTTTCACGTTGTGATCCTCCAGAGGCAATATGAAGATCACTGCACAAATATGAAGGCCATACATAGTCTACAGAAAACCTCTCTCTGGCAACCTATTTAAGAGGACTTGAACTTTAAACCACCAATGATAATCAAAACAGTGTCTGGAGCATGCTGTGAGCTACACAGCTCTATAGCAAAGCACACCAGGCTATGACATCCGTAATTTCTGACAGATAAAGACCCACATGCATCCCTGGTTCAGAATCAGACTGAGACACTTACACGAAGTATGGAGTTGGTGCACAAAAACAATAGAGACAAGGTAAAGGCACCTCTCACATGAATGCAAAACTAACCTATGTCTCATGCAGCATTCTTCCTGGCTGCGAGCAAAGATAAACTGGGACCATCTGGCACAGACTGCTTAGATCTCAGATAAGTCTTGTAATTGTTTTTGCAATAGGTCCATTGTCACATAATAGATACTCAGTGTTGAACAAACTGCTCCAAGAAGCCACCCATTTTGCCCAATTTCCACAGTACTTCCATAAACACATCCACTATTTTAAGCTATCTGGCAAATTTTGTACACCTGCAAGCACCAGCCCGTTTGAGTTGCACACCAGCCACATTCAATGCATTTGTTACCACTTCTGACCCCTAGTCATACATTACACCGGTATATTCTGTATTATTCCTGGAGCACAAGGATCCAATTTACTACTGTTCACATTACAGTGGTGAGCAAGTGCACCTGTAATTTTCATTATCAACACTATTTCATGCAAGACTGAGAACACATTTCAAAAGAGGACTAAAGAACTAGGTGTTACTTCCCAACCCCATGTTAAGTGTGCAAAGCCCTTCTACGATGCTTATACATAACTGTTGCAGGATAAGTTCATAGGCAGCTGTCTGCCCCTTAATGTTATTTTCAGAAAACTGTTTTTCTCTTCTAGCCTTAACCATAAACCAGTTACAATTAAGAAAAGGCCACGTTAATGTAGAAGAACATAACTTCTATCTAGTTTCACCTCATGCAAATCCTTGTAAGAATTTAGCTATCATGAGATCAGGTCAAAAGGGATCTAAATTACCACAGCATATTGCAGTTTGAGAAAAGAATACAAAAAAGGGAGCTGAAAGACAAAGAACCCAAGTAGGAAAATAGACCTTGCAAATTACGGGATGTTTGTACAACCTAGTTAAAGTACAGTAAAAAGGCAGTGCTGATGACTGCTGTTCACTTGTAAAGGGATTGGCTTATTCAGGCACTTGTCAGCTAGAAGAGATTTCATTTTAGCCCCCTCTATCTACCACAGGCATAAGCACTGTGCCAGCCTGACACCAGAAACCTATTTCAGGGATTGGCTGCCACAGCAGCACTAGGTCTCCTGCCAACTTAATACACCATAAATCCTGAGAAAAAAGGCATAGGAGGTTGACAGGCTCTCTGCTGGAGAGATGTGAAGTTGCAATAGTTGAGCTTTTTCATCTGTAAGGCACCTAACATCATCATTTCTGCCCCATCTTAAAATTTGCATCCAAATTCACAGCAGTACAAAGCTGACGTGGGAACAGCACCATTTTAGCCTACACAGTCCCTCTACATACACGGCAACCCAAGTTAAAACAAAGACAAGTGACTTCTCCATAGCATTACCTGGGTTGTCATATTCATCTCAGTGGTCAATCCAGAGTTGTCACCAGTGTCTTCTGTCTGGAAGACCTTCCACATTCCCATCTCCTTTTCCCCAAGGAGGCTACTGTTTGCTGTCCTTGTAGGCAACATTACAGGCATTAGCATGTGTCATAGCATGTACCAGGACCAGTAATGCAAGTTGTCTGGCAGGGTGTCACAGCTGGCAAGCAGCCATTAATGCTGTTCTTGCAGAGTACAAACTGCAGAAGTACACTGTGCAATCCTGTTAGCTTCTGACCTGTGTTGACTTCAGCACTGTTGACAGCTCTAGCTAGGACAACTCCCTTTTTTTTTTTTTTTTAAAGACAGAAGAACCTAATTCAACCCAGAAACTTTTCGCTTTCAACAGCACAGTGCTCTTGTAGACAGGAAAATAAAATTAAGAGCCCAAGACTCAGCTACACATAGGTTCATGTCATTTTGGTAATATTAAAGCACATGAAAACATGTACCTCTCAAACAAGCTTAGAGTTGCTGCAAGGCATCTTCATTGTTTCTTCTTCCAGCACCAGGGTTTGATTATGGCCTGCTACACTTCTGCTAGTAGCCACCAGGAGCAGAACACAGTTATCCTGGGGTACTAGCTTACACCAGGCAGCAGAAATAGCTAGGATGGCAAAGATGCCTTTTCCCTCCTCCCTGACAAACCGCTCTCTGAAAATGAGGAACTTGCCCTCACTTACCTTCAGCTACTTATTTTCCCATTACTAAAATGAAAAGGATCACAATGATATACAATTATTAAGAGTGATAAATGCTGAAAGTCTCTAAGCTGTTAGAGCATTTGCACATGTGACTGCATCACTGGCTACCTGCTCAATTACAGCATCTGGAGAGCTAAACATCTTGGCAAGCTGTGAGCCTAAGCCTGTTCTTTCTCCCCCTTTCAATCAGGGGGAGAGCAACAGCATGAAATGGCTTTGTGACAGCAGGCATTAGCAAGTGACCTCTCTAAGCATCTGATCACTGCAATGTGAAATAACAATCTCTTGGTTCAAGCACGGGCTTACAAAGAACCAAGGGCAGAATCCTTCAGCCATCTCTTCCCAAAGAGTGAGGCTGTAATTGACCTCAACAGAGCTTTCTCAAATGATCTAAGGCTATGAGATGCCAGCCACCACAAACCAACCTTGGGACCCTGACCTCATGTCTGCAGTAAAGCCATCCATTGGGCTGCTTATTGTCTAGATTCTGGTAGATAGCTTTGACAATTCAGGCAACAGATGACAGTCAAATGAATACTGCTAAGGGCCCAGTTGTGTCCTCCCTTCCAATAACAGCCTCATGGGAGAGCAGTTGAGCTGCTGAACCTGATGATACTCAGACAATTATCTTCATAGTTGAATACTTGCAGAGAGAAGCAGGCCTCAAATTGGGTCCTACCCTGCTGTTCTCAGTGAGGTTAAAAGGCATCTTGAGATTACTAGAGCATCTCAAAACTTGCTACTACGCGACATGCTGCATAAAACTCCGGGCCATATCTTTCTGGCTTCTGGTTACTAAAGGACACAGACGAACTACAAGTTTGAAGGTTTCACCACTCACTGAAATCAAGAGGAGACTACTGCCTGACTAGTGAGGCACAGGTACATTTAAACATCTTAAAAATCTCAGCCAATACTTTAGAAGTGGCTCAAATTTGAGATCTGTGCTTTCCAACCAAGAAAAGACTTCTACAGCAATATGGCGCAACAGATAAAACCAATTTCAAAATGATTCTGCTGCTGGGAACAATTGTTAGCTTCCCACCACTGCATGTACTACCCCACCAAATAGAAATCAGAACTGTCTTGAGGGGCAGAGGAAAGCCAGGAAGTAAATGGTAGATGGCACTAAAGTCCATCTGACCAAGCAAGCTGTCATTGTGGAAGTACAGCATGAAACAAAGCATCAAAAAGCTCTACAATATTCTGTGAAAACTTTAAATATCTTCCTGGTATTTCTCAGTTACTGCTTTGCCCCACGACTTGTCAACTCAAGTCTCCTTTTCCTAACGGTCTTTCATTTGCAAGATGTTTTAGGTAACAGCTCTTCTCCTTTCCAAAAATTGCTGCTCTTCAGTAGCAAATGCATACTGATAATGAAAAATTTGGGGGTTCTTCCAGGTAAAACATGCTCAGCACACATGAAAGTTTAAATGCATACGGGCAAGCAGCCCTGATTAAACGACATGGTATTCTGTCATCATGACACATACACATAAACCTTCGAATCAGCCACTTGCCAGGCCAGATGGCAATTCCTACCTCCGCCTGTACTCACACTAATTTACTGGATTGCTAGAGCAACTTCCAGTTGCTAGCTAATGAGACAAGTCATATCTCAAGATTATGATGTAGCTGGATCAATATATTTTATAAACAAGGATAGTGCAGCTGTAAACACTGCAGTCTTAAGGGTAGGAAAACCAAGTCACTTTATGCTCACACAGAGCATTCCCCTAGGACACACAGATGTACTAACATCAACTTTATGACAATAGTAATACTTCGCTTTCCAGTAGTATCTTTTACACAGAATCTCAGAATGCTTGATGAATATGATGGACCAGACACACAGAGCTGCTCAGCGCACCTCTGGGAGCATTCATAAAGGCCAGCTTCAGCTAAGGAGGCCAATTGTTGCAAACTCTGCAGACACAGACTGAAGCTAAGTCAGGACTGTTGCAAATCGTTTCCTGTAGGAGCTTGTCTCTCCAACTACACAGGGAGCCTTGAAAAACTGGTATTTGTAAATACCCACCCTTAGACTCCTGATTTTAAATGAAGCTTGGGAGCACTTGGGAGAAAACAGCTCTCGCCCTCTACATTTACATCAACATTTTAGGTGACAAGTAGTTCTGAATTTACAGTATCTCAATGGTAGTCCAGGGAATATCATGGACTGGTCAGACTCATTTAATTCATTTTTTAATACACCCCTCAAACAACAAGAAGGAAACACCTTCATTTCAAGAGAAACTGATGTAGCCATCTTGACTCTCTGCCCCTTATTCTACAAGGTATCACTCCTCCCCAAGGAACTTCTTACACTGCCAGTACAATTCACCAAGTTTTACTGATAAGTTTTAGGCAAAGCTTTTTGCCAGTGCAAAAGAGATGAGCTTATTCAGACACAGCAATTCCCTTTTGCACCAAGAGGACACATGTCTTCACTTTTACTTCTAGTTTCCCCTCCATGTCAGTCTTGCTGCAAGTGACAAAAATCTTTTTAGTATTATGCTAAAATTAGAAGGAACAAACAGGGAGTCACTTGCAACTGTCTTTAATCTGTCTTGGAGAAGGTTTAACCACCCAAGCTTCACACTTCTTTAGATAAACAAAAGCATTCACAGAGTGTTTAGAACTCGAATGCTTTGACCAAAGACACAAGGTTCCCTAGAGTCTTCATCACATTCCAGTACAGAAGAGGGAACACCTGCACCTGAAGGACTATACCACTAATGAGGCCCCTCAAACTCAGGATATAGCAGTGAAAAACATCATCCTGTACTAAAGCAGACGAAAGCACGGCAAATGGCAAGTTTTGTGGGAAAAAGACCCAAACATCTTACCGTTTCCAAGAGCCAAAAAAAACCCCCAGGCAAAGTGGCCCAGGGACCACACTACCCATCTATCCAAAGGAATCCTGTGGCTTCAAAAACAAAGCTCTTCAACAGATACACCTATCACTATTGCCAGACAGCCTCCTTTCTGAAGGGGAAAAGGAATCCCATCTTTGCAGTGGTGGTAAATAAAATGAACCTACTGTGTTGTTCTCAAATTACCCCAAGAGGCAACAGTGCAGATTTCTGAATCATCTTTTAGATTTAAGTTGAATGAACAGGCTCAGCAGATGCATACCCTAACAGCTGTATTCGGTCTTCTACAAAGGAGCACCACTCATGCAAGATACAGTAGCAAACTGATGCAGAAAGACAAAACACAAATGCACATCTAAGCACGCTTCCTCTTCTCTTCCAGCCTCTTAGGAGGCAAGGTTCCAGCGTTTGGTCCATTCCTACTACCCTTCATTGTTTTCAGGGGAAATCAATACATGATGTGGATTAGTCTACAGAGAGTGCTCCAACAGATGCACTGAGCATTTGCACTTCACTGGCATTTGACATCTGCCATCTGACAGATAACTCAAAAGTCCCCCAGCACTCTACAATAATCTACTCAAATGATGCAACTAAACCATCCAAGTTACTTTCTCAGAAAATGCCTAGGACACAGGTGAAAAACTGAATGCATAAGTACTAAGAAAACATGAAAGCCTAAATCATACCACACAGTCAAGTTAAGAGTTCACATTTTTTAATGCTGTATTTCATGCCTATGCATGAATGCCCATGCATTTTAACACTCCCATCTGCCTTTCTGCCATAACCTACCCAGCACCAGTTGGGACACTTTGATCAACATCCCTGCAAAGTATCAATGAGCCTATGAAGACTGCCAAGTCCTTTATCACCAAGTCTGAACTCGGACAAGACTTAAACTCTTCAAGATTATCAAAACAGTGCAAAATAAATCAGGCATCCAACTGATGAACAAGTACAAACCAAAATTGTGCCTAGACAACACAAACTCATTACACAAAATTCCTCCTTCCCAGCTGACCACGTTGGGTCTTGGAAACAGGCTGCATTTCCCACTGGAGTTATGCACCTGGGTTTCCCCTCAGTAAAACTAGATGGTCAGGAGCTTTAGAAACAGAACAAGCAGACAGCTCTCTAAAGGCTAACTTAATGCCTCTTCCAAGTATCTACAGAGGAGGAGAACCCCCTTATTCCAAGTCAGTCAAAGGCAAAATAAAAGCCAACCCATGTTTCCAACAATCATTTTAAATGCCTTTTTTACACTCTTTCTTTCAATAACTTTAGTTCACTCAGACTTTCCCCACCTGAAAACCATTTTGTAATTCACACAATACCAGCCTCTTAATTCTTATTCCTGGCAAGACTATTTCCCTCACTATCATGTAAATGAGCCTCCCTGGAGCTCTTAAGCATTATTATACATCATGGTAGTTGTATTACTCTCAGCACTATAAATGCAGCCCAGGACTCAATTACTATTCATAGATGAACTAAGTATACAGTGCATTTACTGAAACTACGGCTGCTTAAGGTATAGAGCCTCCATAGTTATGTGCATTTACTTATGAAGTGCCTTGAAGGATAAAATGTAGGTCTACACCTATAACCATGTCCTTCAAAAGCCAATTAAAGTTTGTCAATAAACACCACACTTGTATGCAACATTCACCTCAATGAAATAGTTCACTCACAGCTGCTATTTTGCAATATGAACACACTGTTCTTTACTGTTGCTTAAAGGACTTTAATCAAAATTTGGTTTCTAAAATCAAGCACCTAAATTCTGACTCCTAAAGGGCATCTGAAAGGTCAAGAAAAAAATTAAAGCCTCCCTCTGAAGTCTTTTGTTTGGAGCCTTCTGAAGATATCCTCTGCTGGCTTTCCTTCCCAGCAAAAGCTTCCACAGTTGCATGCGCACCAAGTATTAAATGCTTTCAGTGCGACAGAAGATTCTGGGGTACCAACTGCATGCCTATGATCTAACATTTGTATCCCTGCTCTTCAAAAACCTTCATTCTAGCCTACACCTCAATGTATTAACGCAGCAACATCCTTGCCCTACCAAAAAACCCCCAAGAAACCACTCCAATTCAACACAGTAAAAAGGGAGGAGAAGAGGCAAGCCAAAGCTTTCTCTATTCCTCCAAGTCTGCAATCTGGATGAGAAAAAAATTCATCAGCTCAAACTTGACGGTCTTTTTTACTATAGCCAGTATTTCTCATGTTTTACATGATTCCTACAGCTAGATGAAACTAAACCTAGGGACTGTTGCCTATCTTCCATCATAGTATGATATTCATAATTAAAGCTACTAACATTGAGGAAAAAAAATTGTCATGAACTACAAAGATTTCAACATTCCTAGCACTTAGGCTTGCAGTACATTACAAGCTTTCTCAGCAGACTGGTTCTTCCCTCTGCAAGCATAAAGAAAAAGGAGTATGTATTGAGACAAGGTTTCTACATAGTTGCAACTGCTCTCCAGTGTATACTTTGCCTAGTAATTGCCCTATTAAATGATCACACATGGCAAGATAAACATCAAATCATTTGTACAATACCTCACCAGGTCTCCAAGTATTTAGTACTAGGGATGCAATTTTGTGGCCAGTCGCCTACCAATCATGCATTTAAAACCCTTGAACTAGCAGCAAGTTTTAACATTCAGTCATTGTTCTACAGCCTGAGGCACAAAAAGCAAGGTGTTAACAGCTGTGTCCCAGAAAAGGCCACAGCTCTCCAGCAAGAGCCATAGATCCAACAAGCACTTCAACTACTTACTTTGACAAAACCCAAATTCCCTCACTGCAAGAAGGCAGTCCAAAGGAAAAGGCCATTCTATCAGCCATTTCAGCCTGTGCTCTGAACCTCTGTAAAGACCTTTACATATTTGTTGCAGTTCCAATCACAAAGGGAGCAGAAAATCACATGCAGCATGCCTCTCAAGTTCTCTAAAGGACCAGGACTTCATTAAAAGCTCTGCAAAACTGACTAATCTGTATTCAAACTGCAAACTGAAAAGCAAGGGCATAAGCTTATCACACACAAGAATACATTGTTAAGCCAAGCATTTGGAAATTTCCCAGTTTATAACTGCTAAAAACAATGCAGATAGTTTGGAGAGTTAGAAAGAAGAACAGCCTCACTGTTTGGTGGAACAGCAATTCCACCAAACTCAGACTCCCAACTTCTAAAAAAAGGAGCTCTGTCACACTGCCTGCACTGGAGTGGACTAAGGCCAGAGCAGCTGGCTGAGAGCAGAGCTGCATAGATGGCAAGTTGCTTTTAAGTAAACAAAAAAGGCCAAAGAATCAAACAAGACATCTGCCATGTGCAAAGCCTTTCATCTGTGGATTGTCAGAAGTCCTGTTACATTCTTAGTCACCATTACATCTGGATGTAGTACCTACTCCATTTCTGACAGAAAGCCAGGTAATTTCACTTTATTTCTGGGGATGAGAACAGTCAGTACACACATTTACATCTAGTTTCATTTTTCTCTCGATAACACAGCCCTTAAATGATACCTATCCCAACTGTGACCCCTAGTGCAACTTAGTGGGTTTCTTAACTAAAGATACAGTTATACTATTAACTGCAACCGTAACTGAGCTCTTCAGCTACCACCTTCATGAAGAGCTAATACTCTTCCCAGTTTCTCTGTGCAAGATTAACTCCTTGGTAACAACTCTTCTCACTGAGCTCCAGTTGCCAGTGCTATTAGGAATAAATACTTTCAGGTGATGTGTTCCATTAGCAACAGGACTTTTCCTTTGTGCTTCCTTGATCTCCATCAACTCTCTACATGTCAGCAATGAGATAAAACTTCTGAGGAGACCGAATAGTTTATTGTATATATTTACATACATTGTAGCATGCCCTTTGCATTCAGCTGGTTAATATGAATTCACTGCTCATGAAAGCAAAACAACCTGCAATAAAGCACCTCATGCCCCATTTCTTACTTACGTAGACACCCACCCCTAGCCATCCCCAGCATTTATCATACCTCATTCAATAGCAAGCGCTCTGGAGACTGAAGTAATCTTTCACAGTCACTCTTTTTGCAGCTCTAAAAGCAGCATCTCAGGATAGATGAAAAGCTGATCAAGCAGCTGTAGGATATCATTTTCAACAAACAGCCAAAGCAACCTCACACCCTGCAGTAACAGCTGCAAAAAAGGGGGGACAAATCAGAATAGAACTCATTTATTTGGCAAAAAGTGATCTCTCAGTTACACAAGAGCTTTATCTGTTCAAGCCTGTTATTTTAGTGCACTTTTCAATTCCTTACAGCTGAAAGTGCACCTTCCAATTAAAGTTGTTTCTGCCTAATAAAAGCAGGCAGTGTTTTGCAGATTTATATACATTAGCCCAATTATGTGCAATAAGCAACTCTTCTTTAAAGTGAAACTTGATTTTTTCCTTGCTGGCTAAAATTGCATGATGATACCAGGTTATTGTCCTACCAGCTGTATTGATTTTACAACTTGATGTATAGCTCAACTAGCATACGTTAATTACATGCAAGGTCCATTTTTTGAGATGTCAGTTGCCTCTTCTCCAATAGTGTAACTGCTTACACTGCATAATGCTCTGTTAGTCTGCACACAGGCTAGTTGCTTACCACAATGAAGTATTAAGTTTCTGACACATGTATTACTTACTTTAATGCATGTTTTCAAATCAGAAAAAAAGAGACTTCCAACTTTCACCAAATAAGCCTCAATTATGGCCTACATAGAGAACAGGGAGAGTTACTGTCATGGCAAAACCTTTCATCTCAGTTCCAGGCTTATCTGTCTATTTGTGTCTTGAGAGCACACACAGAAAATCCACTTCATAAGCTATTTCACAAAGGGACTCCATGACTTTGCAACTTGAAGAACCAAAATAAGCTAAGTCATCTCACAAATTTTACTCCTCAACACACGCAGAAGCTAAAGCCAGGCTTTAACAGGCACACCAAGCTCACAAAATTGCAAGAATGAAGTTTTGAATAGCTCCTGTCTCTAATAATACTTGGAACACACTTTTTTCACCACCCATATGCTGGCTTCTGCCAATTTTAGTATCCTACCTGATGTATGAGATAAGGTTAGTCACACTCCAGTTTCCAATCCTTGAACTAGTGCTCTCATGCCTGCACTCAAACTGATTATCTTCTAAACAAGATAGTAAATCACTTTAACTTCTTTAGTCTGAGAAGATTTCACCTTACTGAACTTCCACTTTCTCCAACCCCCTTTCCTGGGTTTTGATATTAAATGCTACCTCCAGCAACTCTAGAAATGAGAGAGTAAGAGAATTAGTTGTTTTTCTCCTTCAAGGTTATGCTCTCTCTGCATTTATGCCAAGGTAAGTTTTTTCCCCCTCAGTTGCACATTTCAGTGCAACTGAAATGAGTAAAATCACCCTCGGAGACAAGGAACATATCCTGACTTTTATCTGATACGGCTAAAAGAGCAATAGAGTACTTGTTTGCTCTCCTGGACAATAAGAGCCTCATATCTTTCAGTCTCCTCCCTGACTTTGCATTATTAGTTCTCAGTATCATCACACAGCCCTAGTACACAATTTTTATTAGCACCAGCATCTGTATTTTTCCTCTCTGTTAGGTTCAGCTCACCTTGAGACACATGCTTTTTCTCCCCCTCTATCAGAACTGCTCCACCTATTAAACCTACTCCCATGTAAGAGGGCCATCTCCAACTAAACAAAAGACTCCATTACACTTTTACAGTGACAAAGTGAGCGTTTGCTGTCAGTTTTGTAAACCCCTGCATAAGCCATTTGCTTACTCACCTACTTGCTCAGTTGATTAACGTGTAATCCTGACTACAAGCATCTAGGGCTTTCCTTTTATTACAAAGCAAAGGAGAGCCCCTACCTCAGATCTGAAAGAAAAATACACCAAACACATTAGAAAAGTCAACAAGACAGAACAATAGACACACAAGCACCCATACCACACACAGAACGGTTACCAATTAACATTTATCTCAAAGAAATACTTTCCTACCTCAGCAACCTTTCTTAAGAGACTTTCCCATTGTTCTCCTCTATAGGTAAACAAGCCCAGCTGGACTAAATTTAAGCACAGCCCATACCACCAGGCCAGGTGCTCTTAACTACCTCAGTGTAACCTTTTATTGTCTCACTTACACTACCCAAAGCCTCTTAAACAAAAAGAGGAACTCTTAAATGTAAACATAGTACTTAAGTAGAAGCATTTACGGAAAAAAACAAGTTTTAAAACAGAAAAGAAAAAATTCTGAACTGCACACACAGATTCGGCTCTTTCCATAAAGCCCCTCAATTTAAAATTTTCTCTCACCACACCAAACGAAGAGGCGTTAACGCAGCGGTGTGCTGAGGAGCCGCTCACACCCTCGGGACCAGGAACAGCCCCGCGCGTGCCCTTTCCACAGCGCCCGCAAGGGCATGCGCAGTCGCGCCGGACCGCCCACCTTCTAGAAGGTTCCGGGGGATCAGAAGTGACTCCTTCCTCCCCGGTCCCGCGCGGGTGTAGAGGCGGGAGCGGTGCCGCACAAGGTGGCGCCTGTGGGAGCTGGGGTGTCTGTTGAGGGACGCGTGGTAGTCACCAGCCTCGTCTTTCAGCTTAGCAAAACCACTGTTTCCTGCTTGTGGGCTCCCATCAGCGGCTGCAAGCCTTGGTGGTCAGCGGTGGAAGGTACGTTCCCCTAGTGAGGTGAGAGTGCTGCCTTTTGGCAAAGGTTAGTGCTGTTGTAGCTGTATTTCTCGTCTGTGTTATGTGCTAGTAGCATTTTTTAGTTCCTTATCCTTACATCTTTTTAGAGGTTACGTAAAAATTTTTCTGTAGTTGACTTTTCTTAGCAGTTTTAATTACATATTGTCTCTATGCATCCACACTACATACTTTACAGGCCAGGAATTGATGTGTGTTTTCTTAGTGCCTCTAGTTAAATGCAGACTATGCTTGGAGGAACCAATTTTTCTTTAACAATTGAATATAAAATAGATGAGATGTAAACCAACAGGTGCATCTGTGTGTTATTTAAAAGACAGTTGCAGGTGAGGAGTAATTGCATTAGCAGCTAAATGTATGCCTGATGCTATAAATGGTGTCTGTGAATCTCTGGTTTCATAAATTGTAAGGCCTGGGATGTTTTCATGTAAATATGCCAAAAAATATGGGAAAGAGGGGTTTCTTCAAAATGTGTCTGGGCGTGTCTTCAGTAGACGGCTAGTACAGCTGCCCTGTAACCTGTAGCAGGAGACTTCAGTTATTCTTTTAGAGATGCCTCGGCTAGGTCACTGCAATATTTGAGCAGTGCTGTGTAACAGACTGGAGGCCCTGTGCTGTGCATAAGCCGTTGTAAGCCCTGTGGGGACTGACTTTGTCTCTTCAGGTGAACTTTTCGTGAACCAAGTGTGGCGTTCATAATGATCTAATAGATGTGATGTTGAAGGCTTGAAGATGGCAGCTAAGTGGAAAGAACCCCTTTCTTGCAAATAAGGTGAGGTTTAAAGGCGAGCTTCAAGTTTGAGATGTAATTCTTGTTTAGTTAGCTTCATAAGCTCTGTGATTATATTCCCTCCTTGCTTACATACAATTCTAGACACTCCTACTGACCTACAAGTCAGGTTTTTCTCTGCTATGTTGATGAGGTCCCGTCTTAATTTTATTTTCCCTTTTGAAGTTCTATTGATTTCTACCAACCTTTCTTTCTGAAATTGCTTGACAGTTCTGTTATTTCTTCTAAGCTAGCTTTCATTTGGTGTGCTAGAAAAGGGCAAAGGCATGGTCCAGGGTCCTTTGTGGCTTTGTACTTGCAATTACTCTTGTGTTCAATTAATTGGGACGCTTTGTGTTTCTGGGTTCTTCCTGTCTGACTGTTTCTGTAGAGTGTCCCTGTTAGCCACAGGAGATGTCACTGATTTGATCTCCATTAAAGTTTTAATCTCTCTTTTCAGATTCAATTTCAATGATCTGGGTAGTTCCAGATGAGGTGGATGAAGTCTCAGAAAGCTGTGAAGTTTGACAACTGAAACTACAAGATAGCTGTGCTGCCCTCAGCAGGCCGTTCACTGTGCAGGTACCACCTCTTTAATATCTGCTCACTAGTTGTCCCTACCTCCTGTTGTACTTCCTCTACCTTTCAATATTACCTAGAACAAAGTAAGCTGGCTGTTTCCCCTCTTCCTTCAACAGCAGTGTGGCACCTTTCCAATCCCTTGACTGCTGGTTGTTGTTACCATCTTTGTTCTATCAGTAAGTCTTCCTTGGTCTCTCCTTTTTGCCCTTCTTGCCACTGCCACCTTCGCATGCTCTCTGTCTGTTGTAACATTTCTTTTATCATCAAATATTCTGTGGTCTTCTTCCACCCCTCTTCCTTTTAAAAATATGCACCTGAACTGTTGGGTTTGCTTTTGTTTTTAAAATATGGCTGATGATTTCATTGTACTGAAAAAAACCTCTACTGGTGAAATCCTGGCCTGATTTTAGTAGATGGCAAACTTACTCTTGACTTAAAACTGTCAGCTTAGCTTATTTTGTTAACTTAAAGTTTTTTGATTCTGTGGAAGTAAGCTCAACCTCAAGACCTTTCTTATAATAAATGTGTGTTCTACTGATAGCAAAAACTTTGGTATCTTGCATGTTTTCACATATACTACAATACTTTGTGCAGTGAATGAATGATTTGAAAAAGACAGAATGAACTTCCTCCATCATCCTGTGACAGCACTGACAAGAACTGCTACTTTCTCAGCCCCTTCCCCTGAAGCTGTCACCTCCTGGTATGTTGAATCCAAAGCTGTGTGTACGTTATGGAGCATATTCATGGTCGTGTTTAATTGCTTAATACTGCTGTATGTTCCCTGCTGCTGTTCATATTGAGAACCTGTTACTGCAGTGTGCATTTAGTTAGATATGCTGCTTATGGACAAGAACTGTCATGTCAAGGCATGACACGGGAGAAATCTTGCAGCACAAAGTCAGTTATAGATGTGTGTATTTAAGTGTATTTAACAATACCTGGTTTTTGTTAATATCTGGGACTCTTCAGACTATTGAGTAGAACATCCCTGAGAAGTAATTTTCAATGTTAAAATGATTCAGAGGGATCACAGTATTTGTAGGTGTTTTCTTTGTTCGTTCTTTTAAAATCACCAGCATAATTCAGTTTGCTGTTTTGCTCTGTAAAGCTTACTATAGCCATCAATCATTTATGAATTGCTGTGCCTTTTGTATAGTAACTTGATGGTAATAACTGTAGTCGGGGAAAGGCAAAACAAAGCAAACAATCAGCAGTTGCAGTTCATGTAATGCCCTATCAGATTAGGGGCTGCCTGAGAAGGTGTTTATATTGCTGCAAGTGTTACTTGCCCATATAAAGGTCCTCTTTGGATGTGCAAGCTGTTCTCCAGAGAACTTACTGCAGCTTTTATGAGGCGAGTGCTACCCTGATTGCTGTGTAAATTATCTGTATAATCTCTTGTACTTTAGCAAGTTCTGACACTTGGGTAAAAGTGAGAAAGTACTAGTAGGCTCTGACCTGATATAAATGGCAAGGCTTCAAACTTAATTTCATGGATTTAAGCAACACAGTTAGTCCTAAACTCGGTTACATTTTAAAATCTAATAACAGTTAGTCCTAAACTCAGTTACATTTTAAAATCTAATAGTAGGGTGCTGTGGGTTTCATGCTAGATGTGTTACTGGTGCTGGAGCACAGAGTACATTTATGTTTATTGAAGGGATTTTAGGATTCCTCTTCATTTTTATTACCATCTGAAATCGGAATACAATGGTTAGGGATGCTCTTTCAATCAGCAACTGGTTGGTCACTACGTAGCTATTTTAGGAAGCATGCAGAAAAGGTGGTGGGTGGCGTAGTGTGCCATACTGATCAGACACAGGGAAAGCAACAGGCTTGATTTTTCTGCTGGTGGCTGACCAGCTGTTGAATTTTCACAGGAGTATTCATTCCAAAGCTGAATTTTAACCCTGGCCTAGAGACTTCAAGATGCTTAACTTCACACACTGAGTAACCATCCCTGTTACAGGGGCTGTTTGGAACATGTTAAACACAAACACCTTTTTACAGGACCTGGGCTTTTTTTCTTAATCAGTTTGTGAGAGCTGGTGTGTATGTTCTTAGCTTACTGTATATTCTATCTCTGTAACTTTGAAAGCCACCAGGTAAGTTCTTGTATTGAGGAATACAAGAATGTAAGAGTTTGAGCTATTGACTTTACTTTCAGTTCTGACTTTGAAATGCTTAAGCAAGGGATTAAAAAGTTAACAATATGAAAGATACAGCACTTGATTATGAAACCATTGGCTGCAGAATTCAGTACTGCCGTGAATAGATGCATTTGTTTTGACTAACCTGTTTTTAGACCAAATTTTGAAGACTAGCATGTGTGTTCAGCAACAATCTGGCAAGTTGAATACGCTGGAGAGGGGATGATACTAGAAGGCTGCTGGGCTCTTCAGCTTGTTAGAAGCTGCCTAATTAGGCAGTGATTCATATCTCCATTAGCATTACATGATGGGTCTCAAAATGTATTTTAGAGTTCTTGAGGGTGCAGTTTCTGCAGCAACTGTGTGATAATCTTAAACCACATTTAAGGGTGCACCACTTAGTTTCTTGCTCTCTAAGCATATAGTGTGACACATCTTGGTGGAACTGATATTTACCATGTATGTGAAGATGCTTCCCTACTCATTCTAAGATAAGTGAGGAAAACTGGGCTTTCTGAATTGGAAATAATCATCACAGGAGAAGGAAGGCACAGGATGTTCGGCTGGCAATATTAGGGTTTTTATCAGTTTTTTGGGTTAATTTTAATTGACAGCTGTTCAGAGGTTTTACATGCATTGGAATCAAGGTACATCAATTTGAAATCAAGTAAATACTGTAAATGCATTTGCAGTAGAGTTACCTTAAAATGTCATGCTATTGTAGTTGCAAATTGACGGTTAACAGAGGAACAGCAGTCCTTGGAGAGACAGGAGTCGGATCCAGAGAAGTGGGATGTATTGGGAAGTGTAATTCATGCACCTGTCCTGGTCTTAGCCATGGTATGCCGAGTCCGACTCTCCGGCTCAGAAATGGGAGTGGTAAGATAATAGCAGGGATTCCAGCCTCATCACAAGATGTAGAGCTCATATATTGCTTTGTCTTGGAAAGTCAGGAAATCACCTAGGTTTCTTGTTAGTCTGGAAGAAGAAAATGCAGCTTTTCACCCCAAATCCAGAAATGCACACAATTATTATTTCCATGTGTTGCTGCTTCATCAGCATCCTACTCCCAGTTTGAGGCATGTCATCCTAAACTGACCCGTCTTTCTACAAGTTACTTAAGCTGCCATCTAATTGATGGAGAAAACTCCTTTGCAGCCCTTCTGGCTGTGCTGTGTGTACAAGTGATACTTGACAGCTGCTAAGAGGAGATGAGTCTAAAATTTAGGATAAGGCTATTAGCTGACATAGCACTGTTGCCAATTTCTGACTCTGTGCCCTTTTAACAGTGTGTTACCTCAGAAGCCTCTTTGTCCCTGTGGAAGTACCTCTTAATTACATTTAGGTCACAGCACAGTGACCACATGGGTAGTGGAGGTGCTTAGTTGTGGCTGTATCTATGCAGGCAGTTTAACCTCTTCTCAACCCCTGTGGTGAATTTAATGTGGTTTTAATCCAACTGTGAGATTCTGCCTTGCTGAAAGCTTGAGTTTTGCCCCTCCAGGAGCATTAGGGCCAGAGTTCAAACTGGAGTGCTGGTGTCCATAGGCACGTGGAAGTGAAGGAGCTAAATGGAAGTTTTGGTCAGGATATATCATTTGTCCTGCATGCACATGGAAGTTGGCCTGGAATGCTGAACTGTATAAACAGATCATTTTCTAAACTAATAGCCTGCTACAATCTACTGCATGATTACAGATGCAGTTTTAGTGGGTTGGGAAACTAAGAGCAAGCTGGAGAGCAGCAAGATAAATTAATCCATATAACCGTTCACACTCTGTGCAAGAAATCATATCCAAACTGAGCTCTAACACATAGGAGTCTATTTTTAAGCCTGACTTGGCATCATGAAATGCTCTAGTGAATGAACAAATGCTGACGGCCTGCCATCAGTGTTGTATAGAAATGAGTGTAATTAGGGAGAAACAAATAAATAATAAAAAACCCTAACTGCATTTAGCAGTTCCTCTATTGTCAGCAGTAGGATGTACACTCCCCTAACAGATTTAGAAACTGCATTGGTAGGTGGTGATTTGTATTGCTGCCAACATTATTCACTTATATTAGGATGATCTTGATAGGTGTTTACGATTGTTCTCCAGAGACAGTTTCTCTCACAATTATTAGACTATCCCAGTTGTATTAAATGAGTCAGTTATGTGCAATATAATTATTAGCGTTATCACCACATCTCAGACATCAGATTTTTATGTTGTCCACTATGCCCCCATTGTATTAAATGTCCATGCTGTTGTGTATGTTTTCCCATGGTGTCTTCCATCCAACACACAGTTAGAAGGTAACAGCTTCTTTACCAGATTGAGACCTGCTCTTTGTGGGCTTAGACTTGTGAACAAAAGGCATCTTCTGACAGCGATGCTTTCTTACAAGTGCTGCTGACTTCTGAACGACAGGCTGGAGCCTTGGAGGAAGGAGGGGTCCCTGCATTGGTAAGTTTTCTTAGAAAAGTTTAGGAGTAAAATAGGCAGATTTAATTTTCTATAAAACTGCATACTCTGCTGGCCTGAGATGGGTAGGCTGTATTTCTGTGCTCTCTGTCTATTGCAGGCCATGCGGTGGGGAAGACTGGATCTGATTCTGCTTCAGATCGCTGCATTCCGAAGATGATGGGTGTCATCTTACAATCTCTCAAGTACCTGACTTGTCATGCTTGTGTGATAAACTGTCTGATTTTTGGAAGAGAACGGGGATTTCACAGCAACTGCATGATCTTTTGTGTCTAACTGCAGGCTGTTTTTTTCCCTTAACAATACGTTGTCCTTCTGTACATTGCATAATGTGGTACTTGATGGATGATAGCAGGTATGCGTGTTGTTGCTCATAAATGGCCTTACCAATGTCACTTGCGTGTGCTGGATCATCTCTGTAGTGACTTGAGCTACTGCCTCCTAGCAGATGTAAATTGTAACTGGCCTGATTCTGTTCTGTCTGTATTGTTACATGAGTAACTGCCTTCTGGGAAATTGTGTAAATACTGGAAGTGCCTGTTAAAATCTGAAGATATGACTGAGTTAAAAATAAATACTTTATGTGCAATACTTCCAGACCATCAGTGGAGTTCCTTAATGCATCAAGCCCTGTACTGCTGAGACTTGGTTATAGGCACTTAGATATTCTGCAGTTTTTGTAGCTTTAACGTAAAAGCAGTTGTATAAAGGCCATGGTTAGATTCAGTGTCATGAAAACCAGTGCAGGACCTGAAGAAGCCTGAGCCCTGTAGCTGGCACTCCAGTTTGAGTGTTTTCAACCTGTCCTAGTCATCTAGTTACAACAAAGTAATTTTTTTCTGTGATGCTGTGACGAGACCTAAGAGGTTCCATTGGATAATGGATGGGGGGAAAAACAACCAGTCTAAAAGCTGAGCTAATGTAGCTCTCCTGCAATTACTATGGTCTCTTTGCAGTGACTGAACAACAGAGTCCTTGGTAATAACTGTAATAAGGTGAAAAGAGCTCTTGGTGTCTAATTGAGATTGTCAAACTGACACTTTGACATTCCAACTTGAAGAGATGTTTGCAACATGGATTCTTCAAAGCTTTTTGAACCATATGCTCTCAAGTTTCACTTCTGTTGAAAGCAGGTTCTTTTTTTAAAATGCCGCCTTTCCCTTTGCTGCTAAGTTGTCTCATAGCTGTTTCATCTCTTTGCTAACCCTGTTTATGCTCGGTCCAGTATGTACTGAAGTGGGGGATCCGTTTCAAGGTTTCTGGAGAAAAACATCTTTTTCACTCATAATTGGCATTGGTCTACAAAGATAGTTATGTCTGCTTTCACTACTGCTTGTTCCTCCAGTCTGTCTAGGCTTCCAAGCTTTGTTAGTTCTTGGAAGAGTCTTATGTGAGCTAGCTTGGCTTAGCTATATGCAGAACGCCTGGAGAGTTGAATAGAGTTACTGGAGGGGAGTGAGAACAGAGTCTGATAGGAGCTACATGAGATACAAAATGCAGAATCTTGTTGTCATCTATTGAAGTGTGAACAGAGCTCAAGTGCTAAGTTCATGCTGGGCAGGCATGTCACAACAAAGCTTAGCAATGGGGTTTGATTTGCAGTTAAATCAAGCTCTTTGTCTTTTCTCTCTCTGTAAGCTCTGGAATATTGATTATGGTCACTAAATTCAGTACACATGGACATACTTGAAGGAAGAGGTTGAGTGGGAACTGGGAGCTGATTCTCTGCTGATTCACCCTCCTCAGGGGAACCTGGTTGACTGCCCTGGCAGGGAATTCAGCTGCAGTTCCCTGGCAGGTGACTGGGCCCTGCTTGGGGATATTGAATCCATCTGTAGCTCTTAATGCGTGGTTAGAGCAGACCTGTTTTCAGGTGATGGCATGCTTGAATTTTGGAAGGTCTTGCCAGTTGGCAGAGCAGAGGTATAATGCTGCTCACTGTGGCTGGCTGTGGAGCAGTGTGACTTTTGCCACTGGTGTCTGAGCACTGTGGGGCTGTGAGTGCTCTGACACAGCAGTGCATCCCCTCATAGCTGGTCTGTTGAGTCAGATCATTAAGCCTTTGCAAGACAAGTGCGTTGGCCTCCACCAGACAGGGTAAGAGTGTGTGTACCTTTCTCCAATGCTGTAAATGCAAAAGTATGCCTAAAGACTAAGGAAACATGTAAAATGAGACTTGTTTATTTTACTATTTTAACATGTCAAGACTCGTAAACCAAAGTTACAATATTTAATACAAGTCACAAGCACATAGATGTAAAAATATTTTTAAATGGCATTAAATGATACATTGCATGTGCTGCAAGAGGGAATGGTGTGAGGAGAAACTGAATGGAAATCCTGTTCAGGAGGGACACGTGGAGAAGCAGTGGGCCGAGCTTTGGGCATGGGGTTTGTAGCTTGTCTGCATGTGTGCCAAAACAAGAGAAGTGTACAATACTTAACTGCTTTGCTTTGTCTTTAACTTTCAGCAGATGAGGTGGTGGAGTTGTTTTATTTGATAGACATGGTGTATATTCCTGTGCCCCTGCTAGTAAAACAATAAAGGGGAAATGTAATGCCTAGTGAAATACTGCTGTAATTAAGCACCCGTCAAAATATGTTGTCAAAGCATGTTGTTAAAGCAATTTTGATGTGTTGGAGTTGGTGAGTTCTTGTACTGTTACTTACCCTGCAGAGGGAAAGCCCATGTTCCATTTGAAAGTATTTGCACTACCCAGTCTTGCGTAACAGAACATTAACTTCTATACAGAGTAAATGATCTGCACTATTAAATGGTGGATCCTTGGTACTATGGTTGTAAGTCTCTAGGCATGGAAGTAAGCATTTCCCTGATCATCTGGATCCTTCAAATATCCCCCAGGGAATCTGCACACCACTTCTTTACAAGTCTATGAAACAGCTTGCTTGCTGGGAAGATTTAAGCTTGATGCTCTTTCCCCCATCTTTCCAGATCAGCATCTTGAGTGTCGCAGTCAAAATGACTGTTTGACCAGCTGTTCTGCCCTTTGCCTTTCCCGAAGGAACCAGAGGACTGCTTTTTCGGCAGTGGCTCAGGTATGTGGATGCTAATGAGGTTCTGTTTATCTGTGGGTGAGAAATAATTATTGACCTAGTCACCAGAAGCTGCTCTGCTTCAGCTGAGACCCATCTCCTATGGTAAGTGCACTTAAGGTATTTTAATAGTTGATTCAACATCTAGGCATGTTGCTGCTGTGATATGGGAAGTGTGGGGGACAAATACAGTATAAGGAAGATTTTTGTTGTTCTGAGAAACTTTTGTAAAACTGCGGTATTGGTCACTGCACTGAGCAGTCTCCCATGTGAACCCGAGACTACATTAAATTCAAAGTGGTTGTGAAGCTGAGCTTGTGATGGAAGCCGAGGAGGAGACTCCAGAAGTCTGGGATGCTGCAGGGAGGCACAAAGAAATGTGAAAATCAGTGACAGGAGCCTTGGCAAGGGCCCCCTGCCTGAGGAAGAGAATGATCAAGGTGTGCTGCAAGGCTAAAGACAGCACTTGGAAGCAGTCCAGCGTGAGCAGAGTGAAAGCCTTGAACCTCAGTCTTGATGTAGGAGTGTAAAATTTGCCAGGCTGTTATTAAAAATAAGACGTGTCCCATGTGCTGTAGAAATAAGCGGTTGGAATGCACGTATATATGTAAAATGCCATGGATTTCAGCAGTCAACAATGAAACAAAATGGTTGTAATAAAACTGTAATTATACCTACCTCGATTCTCCCACAGGACAGCACTGTATTTTTGCCTGCTTGTATGTGCAGTTGTAGGACATGGTTATTTCAAAGTTACTAAATATGTACCTGTTTTGTATGTAAATATGCTTGTGTGTGTTTATATCATGTACAATGTATATGTCCTGTGGATTCTTCCGTTCACAAGCTTAATTTGCCCTCAGTTCCAGGTGGTTTATGACTTCTGTGCTTTAGCTACTGGCCCTACTGTTGCCATTACTGAGATGAGGTTTCATTTTTCTTTGACTGTAAAGCATTATTTAGCTTTCCCCATTTACCAGTCTGCCACATGTTGCCTGTGGTGGCCATACCTTACTCTCTTCTGGATAAGTCCAAGCTGCACTCCTTTTCCTTGAAGGCAAGGAAGTCTGTCTGTGTATCAATGCAGTGTCTCTTTCCCAAAGGACAGGGTTTTTTCCAATCCTGTAACAGACAGGCTTTGTTATTTATACAACATAATTGCATCACTGTTCAATTTTAACTGCAACTCTGATATTAAAACAATACAATGTAGGAGTGTTCTGCTTCCATTTTGTATTTACTTAGATATGCAAACATGTATCTTCATCAAACATGTATCTTCATCAAACGTGTAGCCTGCACCATAGCTGGTGAGTGTCACGTGGGGCAAGAAGCAAGGTGTCACTGACACATGTGCTGTGATCAATGGTTTTCCTTGCAAGGAGGTTGATGTTCCCCCCACACACTAAAAATTCAGAAGGTGGCCGAAGAGGTGGAGGGAGCTCACGGAGGGGAACAGGCTTAAAATAGGCAACTGTTCTCTCTAGGCTTTAATAAAATGGTTTGCTGTTTATCCAACTCTGACTGAATGCCCTTTTTTTTTTTCCCTGACTAGGCCTGATGAGGCAGGTTTCACTGAATTTGGCCCAAACTAGTCATACTTATATGTGGTAAAAGTTGTGAGAGAATTATTGAAAGTAAACCAAGGACTTCAACAGTGAAAACTGTTGAAACAGCTGGAAGCTGTCAAAAAAACCTTACAAAGGAAAATATTTTTATCTTGTCTCATATTTACCTCCCCTTGGAAAAGATCATTTGCCTATCATGTCCCTCCCCTATTAATCAAGAGTGAGGGTGAACCATAAATAAAAAGCCACCTTTTATGTCTATTTTGGCAACTATTTAGTGTTAATGGAATGTACCTGTTCAGTTTTAGTATTAATGTATTAACACGCTGACTTCGCTTGCACTAGCACTGTGCTTGTTACCAGTGCTGTCCTGCACCCTATACTGGCTTTGGCCTGGATAATGCCTGCCCCTTTAGAAACATCTGTGTCCCGCTGTGGATGTAGAAAAAAGTATGTTACGAGAGAAGGTGGAAGTTCTGCCTGCCTGGAAGAAATCCATGACAGTTCAAGAGCTTGTAAAAGACAGAGGCTGCCCTGAGAGACAAGGGGGGGGAAGAAAAAAATCAACCCAGCACTTTGCAAATCCCAGTCAGGTTCATTCTTGGGGTGGTTATGTTCTTTACTAAGCAAAAGAACTAAGAAAATGCATAAAAGCATGTGAGGAAGAGTTGTATAAAAACCTCGAGGGTCCCCTCTCCTCGCTTAGTAAGGACATGACTAATGCTGGAGACACAGATTTGGTCGTCTTTTTTCTTGGCAGGCGATAGCTGTTACAGACAACAGAGGGAAAATTCCACGTGGACTGAAAATGCAGCCATAACCCTGATTTCAAACTTCCTGAGCACTGAGGTGAAGAGAAGCCCTCAAACTATTTGTGTCTGTCTGCAGTCACGACTAGTGGAATCACAAAACGCAGGGCCCTCTTTAGGAAATAAAACATCCAGAAGGACAACTTTATTTATTCTTCCTGCAACAGTTGCTGGGTCTTGAGTGTAACGAGGGCTGTCACTACTCTTGTGTCCACATTTGTTACTCAAGAGTTGGCCCTTCCATTTCATCCGCACCATCGGCCTTGTACCGGTATTTCAGTGCCTACTAATGATGCGAGTTGAGACTGCTGCCACAGCTGTCAGAAGACCAGCTTAGAGGATGTCCAACCCCATTTCCACTGTAGTGAAGCCAGCAATGCTTGGGAAGTCACTCCCTCTGCAGATGGCAGGCGGGGCTGAGGAAAATCCCAAACTGCCCGACACAGCCTGTTCCTTGAAAACCACTCTCTGGCTAATGCCTCTGCCTATCTTGCTTTATGACAGCGTGTTGTTACAGTATATTGCTAGTGATCACTCGTTTGCAATAAACAGAAGCTGCATTTTATTTTTACTTTACCCTCTGATAAAAAGCAACATGAAATGGCCAGTAAAACACGTTCAGCTGTAAAATAAAGGCTGTAACCAGAACAGCTGTTCCCAGAAGGGAATGAGAATGGAAGGGAACTACAGACTCAGGGAATTGGTGTTCAGGGAGCTAGGGGAAGTGGTTTTGTGTGACACCTCAGTACTATTTAAGTTGAGCTTGAGGTCCAAGAGGTACTTGGGAGGTTTTTGGTGTGTTCTGTTTTTATTGGTTGTAGGCTGGTAAGTAACCGTTTTAATCTAGGCTCTTTAATCCAGCTCTCTAGTTTTCAGTAAGTTAATTATGGTGTCTGCTGTTAGATCAAATGTATTGGGGAAGTGTGTACATTTAAAAAGGCTGGGATCATCCTGTGTGGTTTTTAGCTCACTTGAGGTCCTAAAACTGCAGTATGTGGGGTTTTTTTTTTTTTTTCAAATGCTGGAAGTGTTATTGAAAACTGAGGTTACTTCTAATGAAAGTACTCATTGGCTTAATTTTCTATTAAGTATTCAGGAGGTGTACTTATGTGTTGAGAGGGCTACGTGGTCTGCTTTCTCATCTTTTTTAAAGAAAGTACAAACATAGAGACTTGGAAGAAATCATGTGAGTATTGGAGATGATGGTTCTTAAGCAAAATCTTCTGTTGTGATTCAACAGGAAGGCAGAAAATAAGCTTGAACTTCAGAAATATTTTGATACTTAAGGGCATTTTGCTTAACTTAATGCCTCAAGCTTTCTATGTTTCTAACAGTTCTTGTAAATATGATGCTGTGCTTTTGGTGGAGAGGCTGGATGCCTGCTTTCAAGCTGGAAAATGTGGTGCTCCAAAATACTCAGGCCTTGGTGCACAATGTAATGAATGGATTATGGTCTGGCTGTGTTGTCTTGATTAGCCCATAGTCTGAAACTGACTTTTTCCTGTACTAGCCCTGGAAAGAAAACAAGCCTATGTGGCTTCAACTAGAATAAAATGTCTTTCTCTGTGGAGAACAACTGTGGGCAGTTAAAGTCTTTTATCCTAAATAACAAAGACTGTTTGCTTGGTTGGTTTTGTTGTTATTTTATAGGGACTCCAGCTGAAAGCGTAAACTCTGTTTCTCCTTCAAGTTGAAGGCACTGCCCTTGTAGACATGCTGCACCTGAACTATGTTACTTGACAGAACTAACACCAGCTACTCCTTGGTGTTGATTGTCACCTTGCCAATTAATAAACATGCCAGGGTGACGAATGTGAATCCTCAATTAAGTGTGGAGGTCAGAACTTCAAACTGCCTTAGCACTGCAGATCTCTTACCATTAAGCTGCTTGATTGTAGTGGTGCTTTTGTCACTTCTACCTTAATGACACTCACCCAAGTAGGAAGATGTTCTCTGGTGTATGAAACTCAGTCTAGCTTCTGATGTAAAGGGTGGCCTGTCCTTTTCCGCAGGACCCTGCGGTCTGTCTGCAAGTGTACAGACCTCTGTAGGGGCTACACCAATAACCTTTGGTGTACAAGGAAAGAGTGTTGTGAAACAGCTATGATATGTTCTTTCTTGCAGGTTCTGTTGAGTGACAAGATGGGGAGTGATTTCAGCAAGTGGATCTGCTGTGTGATTTGTGGGAGATGTAAGAAACAGGAGGCAGAGGAAGCAAATGAAGAGATCAGTGAGACCAAGCCGATTTTGCAGACCTCGGGGGAAACATCGATATGCATTGATACACAGCCTTCTAGCCCAGCCCTGGAAGTCTCTAAACGAGGCTCTGAAGAGGTGCAGTCACTGCGGCAGGACCGACGGCCCTCAGCTGATCCTGCAGAGGAGAACACAGAGACCTGCTCTGCTGCAGATCCCATGGGAATGACTGAGGGATGGGAGGCAGCCTCAGATTCCATGGACTTCTTGGTGGCCCCTGCAGATGGGGAGACCAAAGGAGAAGTTAAAGTCTTAACCCAATTAGACAACCAGCAAGAAAGAGAGAAAGTGGGTAATGCAGAAGAGAAAATAAAACCTGTTCCTCATGCTTCTGAGGCCCAGCCTGTTACACGCACAGCTTGGGATGCTAAGCTTGTTGCAGACAAAGAGCAGTGTGATGAACAGGCAGAGGCTGGTAGTGAGGTGAGCCCATGTGCTGGAATAACTCTCCAAGAAAGAAATATTCTCAACTTCATAGAAATCACAAGTGAAACTGCAGCTGGCCAAGACTCTGAGATCAAGCCTCCTGCAGAGACAGGAGAGAGTCTAATAGGAAGGAACTTGCCACTATGTGCTGTGCAGATGGCAGAGGAGAGTGAGAGCTGCCTTTCTGCTGAGCAGGTGGAGGAGATGGACAGGGCTAAGCTTGCTGAAATAAGTCCTGGATCCACTGAGAGGGCTGAGCTTACGTGTCTGGCAGAGATAGCATCTCTGCTGACTGCACAGGCTACACAGAAGGCTAGGGAGGCAGTGGATCCTTTGGAAGTTGTAGTAAATGGTATGGCTGAGATGTGCTCTACTTCTGCAATGCCTTGGGAGTCCCTGTGTTCAGAAAGGGAATCTCTAGAGCCAGCAAACCAGCTGCTTGACTTTTTACAGCAAGAGACCCAGTCTAGTATGCCAAGTGCACAGGAGATGGAGAGCCTACACCGTGCAGAGCCTGTGGAACTGAGTGAGGCTTTATGCAAGTCAAGCAAGGAAGATAGAGTCCTTGGTGAACTGCAAGATGAGGAGAGCAGGGAATGTGATGCAGAAACTGCAGCAAGTGAGGCAGGGCCACAGCACAGGATCATGCAACAAACAATAGAGCTTCCAGAAGAACCACTAACTTGTGTTCAGATGCCTGTAAAGCAAGAAGCTGAGTTCCTAAATGTGGCACCCTCGCTGTTCGAAGTGGTTGGGAGTAGTGGAGAAACAGAGGCTGAAAACATTGAAGCTTGAGAGACCTGAGGATCAAATGGCTTGGTGTCAAATATCAGGTTCAGTGGCAAGAATGATGTACCCATCTTGAGGAATTTCAGCTACAAGAAGCAACTAACTCAAGCTGTTAAACTTGGGATTTTGCAAAATGTGTCCTAGACTTTAGAGAGCAGTCTTGCTAAACAGATATGTGAAGTATGCAGTAGACCTTTCCAGATATTCTCCTGCATGACAGCTTAGTCATAGTTCTATTTCTTACTATTTTCAGTAGCTGTTTTTTCAGGAGATCGTGCCTTACTGGGAGAGAGCCGACTCACTTAAACTGTGATTTCACTGAAGCAATGTTGGGCATTGCATTCCCCCAGTGTGGTATGGTGGTGTGAGGTTTCATCTCTTAGTCCTAAGAGTCTGGGAACGGAGTAGACAAATGCTCATCTAATCTAGCACAGTCAGATGTTTTCTGTGAGGCTAACAGCCACTTCCCTTGCTACTGTGAAATAATCAAATGTTTGAACTACCTCCCTGCATACTCCTCTTGTACAATTGATAGTCCCTGGTTTGTTGTCAATATTGAACAAGTATTTTCACAGGAAGGTGATGAAATACTAATTCTGGTTTGTTCTTTGTATCTCTTGTAATAGTGGAAGCATTCATGTAATCTGTCCTGCTTATGCAGAAGTTAAAAATGTAGTCTTGATCAGAATGCATAAGTCGGTGTATTGCAGCTTAAATCTACTGACTTTTAATGTTCCTAACTTTATACTACCAATAAAATATTTTAAGATCATGGCAAAAACCCATACTGAATATGTTTTAATTGTTGAGAGTTAATGAGAATGGAGAATATGACTGAAACTACTCTGCGCTCTTCTCTATACACATTAAAGGAGAAATGGTGACCGACTCCTTTTTAAAAGCCCTTATAACAAACTCTGACTGTACAGAATAAAGTGCCCAGATGTGTATGTGGGAGGGCAGCAGGATGGCACACTGGAGTCCTTTTAGGCATTATAGTTTGCTTGAGGAGCAGGACTTGAAAGGATGCTGGGGGAAAAAAACCTACAAGACAAAGTATCATGCTGGTTGACTCTTCATTTGTTTTGCTTGCACAGAGCTGAAAGCTGAGGAGGTGAGAATTAAGTATGTCAAGTGATGCTGGGGAGGAAACTTAATGCTTTGAGGAGATTTCTGGTAAAGGGATAGCATTTTTTTTTAAATGCTTTGACTTCCATCCTTCCAACTGCACTTAGGCTGATGAAGCATCTTATATGTAAGGCTTGCCAAACAAATCTTCCTTCACTTATGAGTCCATAAGCTGCAAAGAAAGAGGTGCCTGTAACACTTTCTGTTCCTTAAAAGCTGTTCTCTCAGCTAGTAAACCATATTTGTTGTTCAGGTGGGCTGTCTCTACGGTGGTATTAAACAAAGGGCTTCTTGGGCCTAAAAGAAGGAGGGAAACTATTAAACAAACACACTTCTGCAAAGCTTACTCAAGACTCATCTTTTTAAACTTGCCCGTCTTACTTCATTTGTTTTGCCAAAGGTCACACAGTCCTTGCTGTTAAAGCGTGTGTCTAAGGGCTGCCTAGCAGGGAACTGGGCAGGTTAACTCCTATTCTTTCTCCTGACCTCCCCTAGTAACAAAACTTCACTGCAGGCAGGCGAGAGGCTTGAGTAAGCAACCCTAAGAGAAAGCAGACTCAATCACATTTATGCCTGCCTATGGGCTGATAAGTTAATTCTGTTAAGCAGGGTTATAAGAAGTAGCTGTGCTACAGAAAATGTCTCTTAACCATTTGAAGTCTCAGGCATGTGGTTCCTTAGCCTGGAAACAAGGGGAAGGTAGAAACTCTATAGTAAAGTTCATGTTATGCACCATCTGGAAAAGCTAAGCGTTGGCATCCAAACCATGCTGCAGAGCTCCATGTCGGAAATCCCTTCTCATCCTTTGAAGAGGAAATGTTTTGAACGTAGCCTGTCATTCTCTTGTAATGTCAGCTGTGTGGTGAATGAGAGAAGCCCCTGGGCAGATCACCCAATGTATCTAGATGCCACGCTAAATGTACTGAGAGGCCCTGCCATGTGCGTTAGAAGGAAGAGACAGTTCTAGTACGAGGGAGCAGCTTGAACTCTGTGCAATAAAAAAACCCAAACCACAAAGACTGATGTCCTGAACTGACTGCAGCATGCTCCTTATAAGCAATGATGCCATCTAAAAGGCTTTGTAACGGTCCTCTTGAACAGCATTCAGCCATACAACACAATTCCAAGCTGACATTGGAGCCAAGCTCTTTGTAAGGTCTATGATTTTTTTTTTTATTTGTCAAAAAATGAAGTGTATGTTTTTTTAGAACAGCCCTTTTAAATATATCAAAGTAGCAGAGATCAGAAAAGGCTTTTGGAACAAATACTAAACCTAGTCAAGAGAGAAGATGTGATTGCTCTGACAGTAAGATTTTCCTTCCTCCACTTCTGTGTGTTACGTTACCATCTTCTGTAGTGTCTCACGTGCAAGAGATTTTCCAGATTGTTGCAAATGGGTGTAAACTAGACTTTGTTATTAGAATGTCACAATGATACGAGGGTTAAGAAATCTTATACTTTGAATCTCAGAAATACTCCAACCACCTAGTGATGAGCTGATGACTAAGGACATCTTCCCATTGCACAGAATACTGAAATAAGTATCTACAACATTTGCAGTAGTAAATTTTCTCACTTTATAATCGACAAATTAACTCAAAAGTTCTTGCAATATTTTCAAAACAAAGGTGTACACTTTTAACATAGGTAGGGTCTCAAAAATCTCTCTTCAATTTCGAACTGATTTACTGGTTTCTCTCATTGTATGCCTTTTACGATTTAGCTGTGTGTCTTAACAGATAGCAAATCGGCTTCTGCTCATTTGGAAATATACTCGCAAAACTTCGTGCGATGCCGTGAATAACATTCACCCATGCAGAAGCAAGTGGTGAGCTGTGAATGCATCATTTCCTTCCAGTTACACTGTTTTGCAAAGCACCAATGTCCCTAAAGGCACCAGTTTTTCAGCCACTGATCTGTGACAGTCTCTACATATTGTCATCTGTGTATCTTGCATGTCAAAATCATGGATTAACTTCAGAGAAGTCACCAATAGTCAAAGAAATCATGAACTGCCTATGTACTTCAGTTCCACTGAAGTCCAACAGGAAGTATACAAAAAAGGCTTTTGAAAAGCTGTTGAAATAAACCCCAGATAATTAGTTGAAACCCTTACAGCCAGTGTAAATATGCGATTGGTGCAGCCACTGAGATACGGAGGCCTGCTTATTATCGTGCAGAACAGATGTTGGACCACATTAAATGGCAAGATGTGGATGTTGTCACATTATGGACCCAGACCTGGCTGCACGCACGGAATTACCTCGCCAAAAGCTCCTTCTGTGTTTTCTGCATTAAGGGAATCATAGTAGCTAGGCAAAGTACAGGATGCCGAACCAGATTTGGCACCAAAACACGTAGGTTCGAGGGGGTTTTATGTAAAAAAAAGAAGCCTGGAATCCAGCTATTTTGATCTTTTTGGTCTTGTTCAGATCCATTGCCGTTGGCAGTGGATATTTAGGATCTGCCTTTACACTCATGTCTGGGATTAGTTTGTTTTTAAATGGATATTTGCTTTTGTGTTTTGCCCATGTGACCTATTTAATGTTACAACTCACTTCCAGTTAGTAAACATAACCAGGGCGATACAGTAATGTTAACGCCAACAGAGGGTGATCAGCTGTGGCTGGAAACATTAAAATAATCTGCAACTACTGTAAAACAGCTAATTGCACGACTCAAACAGTTGAAGACAGCACGAAAGTGGAAAGGGGGATAATTTTCACCCCTAACTGCTCAATATAAAATAATATGGGAGACTACAATTTCAGTAACATACTTTGTAAATTAAAGGACTATTCATACATAGCCTGCAGTACGGCTGTTATTCTGCTACTCAGCATCGCAAGTTATAAATAGTGGTCAGTTTTCCTTGTCCATAACTGCACCGTATTAATCTTTAGCTTTATTTTAAGTAGTTGATGCCAATTATCAAATGACTACAATGAAGCTAATCAGGTATCAACTGCACTTAGGAAGTACAGCCATATGCTGTTTCCAATGGCTATGAAACGGCTGGGAAAAATAGAAAACACGGTGTAAGGGAACTTCACAACCTGCTGGAACTAACATTGGGAGCCAAGGGGGGAAGAGATTGTGTGTGACCACCTCCTCCTATTTAACACCCGACTGGGGGCTTTCCCTTTCAGGTGTTGGGTGTTCAGTGGGGATTGTGGAGTTGTGCTGGTAAGAAGGGATGTGGGTCTTTGGGTGAGGGGTGATAATGGTGTGGTTTTGTGCAGTCTGTGAGTCTATCAGCTGGCTTGCTCTTTGATTTTTATGCTATGGCTTCTTTGTTTTAATTCTTGCACACTTTTAGAGTCTAGGTCCCCTTGAGTACAAGTAATTTTGTTATCATTAACTTGTGTAAGTGTTTAAGGCAGACCTCGCAACTCATTTCTCAAGAGTTAGTTTTGTGCTGGGAGATGTTCTTTTACTTTTTGGTTTGCTTTGTGCCTCTTCTAGTCTTCTCTTAATGGTCTTATTAAGGAATAAACCATGCTGCGTCTTGTGAATTTTAAATTAACGTGCAATTTTTTTCTGCCTGCCTTGCTTCTCTTCCCTCCTGCCCCCCATCTATTACCGGTGGTCTAAACACTTCCTTGACTGGAGTGACTAGAGTCTAACAAACTTGGTAGCTTTGCTACACAAGACTGTAGTATAATAGAATCGTATTGGCACTGCAGCCATCCTGCTGAAAGATACCAAACGGCAGTGTCTGCTTGGCTCTTAAAAGCTGTAATTGTTTTCCAGAGTGGTGGTCTGGTATGATTGACAGGTAGTCTCCTTTTTCCTCTTCCTCAGACTGTTATTTCTTAAAAGGTCTTTGTGCCTCCCCCCAGCTCATTGTGCAATTCCACCTGTGTCTAGCTCATTTCTGTGACCTCTGACAATGCTCTACAGCTACTACTACGTGAGAACTGTACAGCTAACTCCCCTAAAAGGATAAGGGTTAACAAATATCCATGTCTTGCAGGCGTGAAGCCACTTCTTCGTTAAGAGACAGAGCTCCCTACTCATCTTCAGGCAGTGTGCAACTTGTAGCAGGGTGGCTGCCTCTCCAGAAGAAGGCAGTTAGTTGAGCTGCTCCTTTCATCTCTGGCAATGGGAGGTGTTTTTGGCAAGAACAAGAGGCTCCGTGTGTTTCCTAAGGGAGTCATTCTTTATAAGACCAAAGGAAAAAAGACATCAGGGACCACACGTGTGTTCCGTGATGCGTCAACATGGACTGGGGAGAACCATTTTCATTCAGCGCGTATAGGAAGGACTCCAAAAGGCCCTGAACCTTCTGTTGCAGAATTGGCGTTGGACACCCCTGAAAGTGAACCTGCTGCCCAGGCTAAACGGGATGGAGGAGAGCAGGCTGCATCTCTGTGTGCACAAGATGCTGAGGGCCAGTCTTCTGTGACTGCTAGAGATGCACAAGATGTTGAGGTGTCACAGGACCCTGAAGCCAAACCTGGCACAGAGGTGATGCAGCACCAGGAACTCACTGAACAGACAACACAAGAAGCCCAGTCTGCCAGAAGCCCATGGGAGAGTAGTAAGACTGCAGCTGTTCTGCATCCTGCTGGTGGCTCTATACCCAATGAGCAACTCGGCTGTGAGGATCATGAAGTGATTCCTCTTACACAGACTACAGTAAAGGCTGAAGTTCATGTGTCTGCGGATGTCCAAGGTGGACTTGGCAAGGTTCAGTCTGCTATAGTGGAGTCTGAGCTGCTGACTGGTGCAGAGCCAGAGGCTGGAGTTGTGTGTGTTTCAGAGGAAACCTGTGTTGGAAAGACTCATCGGGAAGTGCCTGTGCAGAAGGCAGCTGACTCCTCAGCTGCGTTGTGTACCACGGAGGAGTTGGAGCGGCCTTGGAAGACTACAGAGGCAAGAGAGGGCATTACAAATGTGCAGAGATCTGCAGAAGAGCTGGCAGTAGAAGAGAAAGTATGCTGTGCTGCTAAAGCCCCACCTGATCTCCAGTTGGAACAAGATACAGAGGTTCCTGTTACTGAAGATATGGAAGAAAAGGCTTTTGAACCAGAGCAAGCTGAAGAAATGGCTGAGGTCTGTGATGATGGGCAGACACCAAAAGAGATCCCAAGCTGCCTGGCAGAAACCCAGGCTGCTCTGCAGGATAAGGAGAAGATCAAAGCTAGCAATGGGGGGAAACCAGAGGAGTGCTGAAAGAGCACATGAAATCTGGTGCAGCAGCTGTTGAGCAGACTGATGGTTTGTCTGCAGCCAAGCGATGAATCTGCTGCCTTGATCCTGCAAGGGACTAAGATGCCAATGGGTGCTTGTACTTTAAAGGACCCAGAAAGCAGGGTGTTGCTAAAGCCTGCTTTGAAAAGTGATACTAAACTTAAAGCTGGTATATTGTCTTCTGCAAGTGGCACTAATTTCCTTCCTTCTCTCCTGGGGGAGGGGGTGTGGACATGAGCTAAGTGTGTATCGGTACAAAAACTATATTTTATGTAGATGACTTCCTTTTTTTCCTCCACATGCACATATACCCTGGCTAGGGCTATGCACTTCATAATTATCTCCCTATGTGTGACTGCACAGGGTTAAGTCTTCTCTGACGAACGAGCCAGATGATATATTAATTACACTTGTCGGTACACCCCACTCTGACTGTCACTACTATTTGAAACTGTCTGTGTTGAAGTGCTCTGTGGACAGTGGAGTCTGTTGCAACTGGAATCAATAAATGGGTGCATTTTAACGCTTGTTACTATGAAATGTTGTTTTATTAATGGCCACCGGCTTTATGGTTTGTGCTTGTTGAATGGAGGTGAACTAGCTCAGACAGGAGGCCTATGGAAATAGGCCAGACTGGCCTATTGGAACCAACAAATTGGTTCCAGACTGGAACCAATAAGAGAAACTTCTAGTGGTCATTTTGCTGCAAGTGATAAACAAATTTCAGGCCACTACGTATACAATGGTGGCCTCTAATTATACAGCCCCTAAATAGAGGGGAGTCTTCCTGTCAAACCTGACTAGTTGAGCAACTGCCACTGAATTTACAAATGATGTAGTACTGAAGGGAACCAGAAAAATACTATAGCCTAATTCCTTTCCCTCTGTTTCAACCAAAGAAGGGTTTTACACCAAATTATTCTGCTAGAGCCCATGGGGATTTAAAAGTGAAATAATGACTTGTACTAGACAGCTGGAAAACTACAATGCAAAGGAGAGTAATAGCCTCCCTAAGGAAACCATTTCCAGCTCTTGTGTTCTTGCATGCTTCCTATAATAACAGTGTTCATAGCAGGAAAAAAATAATAGTTAAAGGCAAGTCAGGATATGAGGATTTTGATTGCTATGCATCTATTTAAAGGATGATTGGTTTTACTGTCTTTATGTGCTTAATCACATCAGGAAGATAGCGTACCCTTAAAAAGATTTCCTTTGAATCAAAGGACCAGGCTGCCATACTGCAAGCCTGTTGACTTATGCCAGACTTCCTTAATATATTTTCCCTTATGACTAAATCTGAATGGAGACCCTGTTCATAGAAATGTCTCTTCCCCATCACTTAAATAACATGGGACATGTTCCTTCCTCTTGGCTGTTACTTAAAATCCTGAAGGCACCTACATCAGTTGATTATGTTGACAAGCTGCCCTGGGTTTGGTTGCCTCTAACAAAGCTGCTGCTGTTAGTCTGGAAGAATATCTATGCCCTCCTTACATAGAATTCAGATTTAACAATTAGTGGGTAGGCAGGCTCCTCCTTACCAATGCTAGGAGAGCTAGGAGGCCTGAGGAAATCATGGGAAAAGAAACAATGCTAGCAAAGAGCAACAAAAGCCTCTGTGCATCATTCTGCCTCTATCTTAGATATTCAGATCAGCAGCTATAATTAATCACCAAGTATTTTCAAAAGGTTGGTATTATCATCTGCTCTCTGTTTGGCAGTTGCTGGGAAAACCAATGGATGTTTGACAATGTGGCAGAAAGCGTGTAGAAAGCAGTGCAATGTTCAAGAAGAGGATCACAGCTTAAATGGAGAGAAAGGGACATGCATTCTTCTCATGCTGGGAAAGTGCTAAATGCCAGAAAGGAAGAAATTGTCAGGGACAGATTAAGGCAAAAATTAGATGGAAGTTTGTTTGCGTATATTCATGGCAAAGGATCACGGAAGTGATGGCAATTGCATCAAAGGATTCTCAGGGTGATATTCAGTCGCCTGGTTTGGGCAAGCATTTCGGAAAACTTGGAGCAAAGATCTGGTTCTGGCAGAAGTGTATTTTTGCATTCTCACATTGAAGAATCATTTTCAAAATAAGCTTGTCTTTGTATTTTATGCTTGTGATTTAGTAAATGCTTACATCTCACTACTCATCAGGAAACCATGTTAAGAGTGATTAAGCAACTCTTATTCCCCGTGTGACTGGTGGTACTATGTAGCTGAGGCTGAAGGTATCAGGCTAATGTAGAGTCACAATAAAATGGGTAATTACATGACATGGTTGCTGACACACTGAAACAAAGGGGTGACAGGGATCAATTTTCACCCCAAATGGTATCATGCAGAAGGCTGGCATGATACTGCAGGCTATAGTTTCACAAACATCCCTAAATACAAGCCTAGTTCAGACTGACTGCTGTACAGCTGTTAATCTGTCAGTCTACATCATGTGCTGCTAGGTGATCACCAATTTGCATGAACAAATGTGTCACTGTGTTGCACTGCAATTTTACTTAAATTCTAGTATTTAAATCAAATTAGCAAATCTGGGAAACAAACCTACAATCTGAATCACAGACATTCTGCTCGTGCTCTGAAAAAGGAGTAATCCTTCCTTCCTTCCTTTCTCAGAAAAATCCTGGAAGAAGGGAATAATCTTCCATCAGATGTAATGCTGCAGGAATTTGGGGAAAGAAGTTTTTGCGATGCCCTGTCTTCATTTATACCTAGCTGAATGTTTGCAATGTAAGATGTTCCTTGGTAAATGAGAACCATAGCTGCAATTCCTCTTACAACATATCTATTCCAGTTCTGATGCTTTCCTTGATGATAATCTTTTGGGTTTTTTAGATGTGCCCCAAGTACTGCAAAGCCAAGCTTTACTCTCAAGATGTCCTGGTTTGCATTGTCCTGGTTTAACCTACCCAAAATTACACTCGGGGAAGATTTTGCTTTGGCAATTCTAATGGCTTTAATTGCATATGTCAGAAGAAACTCTACCTCATTTCTGGTATTTGCATTGACTCTAATGTCAAAACTAATGTTTTTGCCCTTTTCATCTTGTAAAGTATTTGGGTAAAATGCTGAATATTGGTATCACTGGCCTCAGAATGAAAGCTACTTGTTTCCTGATGATTTCTTTGCAAATCTTTTAACATTAACTTTTCTTTGCAAATCTTTTAACATTAACTGGGCTCATTGTATTCAAACTCTGCTGAAAATAAAGATGCAAGGCTAAACTTTCAAATGCGACTTCTGTAAGAATAGGAGTTAAGTTATGAAAGCACTTTAATGTTTTTAAATGCCTATTCCTACCCTTAGAACAGGGAAAGACCATTTCGTAACAACAGAACAATTGTACTATCTAGCACAGCACATCTACAAGCCATCCTTGACCCCGCTTCATGAGCAGTAAACTCTCTTTGTCACTGATGGCTATACCTTTTACTGCTCTTTGTTTCATCTTTTTAGGTAAGTTCTAATTGGAGAGTTTATTAATAATGCAGTGGTGTGAATATAACTCAGCTCTGTTCCCAGGCTCTAGGCTGCCCTCTTAAGATGATAAGCAGCAAATTCTTTGACTAGTAAATCGACTATGAATCACTGCAAATAAGCATAAAGTAGCATTACCAATTCACATAACTGTCTTGCGGATAGTGTGGATTGTAATGTAATTTTTGGCTTTCTAAAAATCTTAGCTCCTGACGCTAACAATCTTTGCTTTTAACTTTTATAAATAAAGCTTTCTGTCATTCAGCAGGAAACCTTGAAAACTTGAGAAAGTAAAAACCCAGGAATTTTTAGGAGCCCAACATCTGCTATCTGCTTGTGCTATAAGGAACTCCAGTATATGTTTCTCTTCCTTTTGAAGCACCATTGTAAAAAGCCATCACCATCTTAATCACAGTAAGTCTGCTTCTCCTGAACTGTTTAAACTGCTTACACAACTTAGTCAAAAGTTCTGAAAACAGCTGGTCAAAAAAGAAACACTTCCCTTATCCAAGGCTGCAAGTGTTGGTCAATATTTTTAGTCAATACAAAACATTTTTGTATCACTTTAGATATTGTATCCCTTCTTGGCTTTCAGAAACAAAATATTTTCCTTGCTTCCTTACATAATTCTCTCTCTGTAAGACCTAAGAAGCCCAGATTTAAAGCCACAAAATCTGCCAGTGATCTGACAACCAAAACCAACCATGACATGAAAGTTAGAAAAATTCCAAAACAAAAGCCAGTCAAAATGCCCTTCCCAACAGAAAGCACTCGTCAGCTGGAGAAAATATGATCACGAAGTCTCAACCTGCCTCCTTTGCTGCAGAATGCATGCAGCCAGCAACACCTCACAACAGATGAAAAGCACCTGAGATCTGCTGTTCCTGTGCATGAGGAAGATGTACTGTGGCTACGATCCTAAGTGTAACACCTAAGCTACAAGCTGTTTTTCCTAAAGCCTATTGTGTAGCTGTTGCTCAGTCTACAAGATGGGTTGTTATTGTCAATTTGCAGAAAGATATACCCTACCACATTTCCCTTCAGTTCTGTATAAATCCTTTGGGGAAAAAAGAAGATAATATCTAAATGCACAGAAACCTATGATGTGAATCACAAAAGAACATTATATGATATTTTGTAAACATGGAGCATGAAGAATTCCACATCTTTTATTTTTTGGCAGCAGAGCTGGTGTAAGGGAACAATAATTCAATCATTAGGTTTCGGTGGGAAGCAATTCAGCGTTACTGTCCTGCCCTATTTAAGGTCCACCTGCTCTCTTATGTGCTGGGAGCTGTTTGGGGGCTTTTCCTTTGAAAGTGAACGAGGGCACTGTACGACACAAGTTTGGGTGTTTGGTATTTTTCTTTTGGGAAGGAGGGATATTTGCTCTCCATTTTTGGGGGATCTTGTTTGACTTCTCTAGTGAGATAGAGCTCTATCTTTAGGTTTCGGCAAAACTGTAGTTACGCTTTCTTCTGTCTGAGATGGCTTTGAACAAAATTCTGCTAGCGGCAAGAGCGTGGGGCTAACAACAAAGCAAAGAAACATTCACAGTGTGAAATGGCCAAATAAGGAAGGGGAAACAATTTTACTACATATAAAAAATAACTGGTGAATTTGTACTTAGGGTAATGAGTATCTACATCTTTATGCCTATGTCTATAAATAAAACCTCTCTTCAGACAACGGCAGTAGAATCTGTCAATTGTCACATTTTGAACCGCTTATGTAGTGATGACAACATCTAACAAATGTAAATATACCAGAGAATAAACTATTATTTTCCTTTCCTCTCCTAGGATTATACTGCCCTACCAAAACCACATGAAACATTTCCCCGCTATGCTCATTTACACAAAATCATTGCTGTTGATACAGCAATTACTTACTCTGAAAAGTCAACCTGACAAAACATTCATTTATTTGTAAGCTATCTTCTTTCTAGCTTCGGTATCAAAGAGCATCTCTCTGTCTTTTCGTATTTTGGTTTTTCTCCCACAGAAGAGGTGGCTGGGTTAGTCTTTCCTGCTTTTCTGTTCTTACAACTATGTAGTTTTAAGTGATTAAGTTCATGCAGTCTTGTAAGTGAGTGCCTAACCGGCACGGAATCACAGTTTTTACAGATTCTAGCCGTAAAAGCCGTTCAAACAGTGCAGCAAAACTGCTCTGGATCCATTAGCTTCACTTTAAAAACTGCAATCCCTAAATTATAGATCTGTTTTTCTGTAGTTCCTCTTATTCTACGCTATGATGGTTAAGCTTTCTGCAGAACCATCCGTAATCATATCATGTTGTGTGGCAGCTCTGTTTTACTTTAAATATTTAGCTATAAAAAGTGGCAGGGGATTTGTAGTGGAACAGCACTTTAAGGGAGCTAATGATCTGGGACTTGTGGGGAAATGGTTTGGTGTCACCAGCTACCCTACTTAAGAGCAATACCTTATCACCCTGAATAAGAAATAAAGGTTGAGAAGTTGTGATGCTGGAAATGGTTTAAGTAATGTTTACTTTGTAGTATCTCTGCCAGAAACAGGGCACTTCTACTGCTATTTAATTATATTATGAGTTTAAATTGTGTTTGCCTCTTTCCTAGCAATGACAGTTAATCTGCATGACATAGATTTCAAAAGAAGTTAATAGATCTCTAAGTGGGTCCCTTTTTCCCTTTTTGACACAGTTTTCTTATGCTCCTTCTCTGCAAAGTACTTAATCTATTTTCTAATGATGCTGTAGGTTTAAAATGGCACTCTATAAGCATAACTTGAGGTAAATTCTTCTCTGCATTCAAAATATACTGTCCCTTATTATTATCTGAGTTTGAAGTGATGGCATTGCTATGGTTTCTAAAAATGGCGTAAATGACTGATAAAATAATGGCCTAAGGGCCTGAAATCCACACGTTTCTCATCTCTCAATAAGGAGACATGTCACCTTTCTCTTCTCCTCCCATATCCTACCAGGCCTATGAATGGCTGCCCTGGCTAAATGTGAACTTCTTTCTACAATTAATAAATGGTCTAGGAAATAAGAGCAGACCTAAATAGTGTTTACTTTGGTAATATAAACTAATAACTGTAAAGTGCAGTATTGGCCGAGAGTCATGGTGAGTAACTGACTTCCTAAATGCTCTTAGTGCATATCAAAATCAAAACAGTATCAAAAGACTGAAAAGGACTGTCCCTTGAACTAAGACTGACTTAAAACCAATAAACCCTGCAACTTATGTGCAACCCACTCTGAAATGAAATGTGAATCTGACCTTCATTTTAGGGTGGCACTTTCCTGGTCAAAATAAAAACAAGATGGCAACAGTGCTTAGCCACAGCAGGACCCAAAGTCACATTCCTGTTCTTGCTCCAGATATAAGTAACAATGAATCCACATTTTGGAGCTTCCTGACAGCCTGGGAAAATTGAGGGAAATTTTCACATCAAGTTTTAAACTCTTTCTTATCTATTTGCTCCTCAGAAAACTGGGCCAGAGCAGCAAATGTGCTCTTACACAGGGCTAGGGTGTGGCTCCTAATGAATTTCTTGCTATCTTGCAGGTGTGACGATTGGCCCAGGAGTGGTCTATCAGCTCCGCAACAAGGATGAAACTTGGCTCTGTGTCTGCTTCTAAGTAAATGCTCCGTTCGTGCCAAAGTCATTCAGTATCCCAAAGCCTCAAGGTTCCCTGGAGGAGGCTGCTAGCAGGATTATTGCTGTACAGCTTGATCATGGGGAATGAAATCAGTCACAAGAGGTATTGCTGTAGGAAGTCCAGGAAGTTTGAAAGGCCAGCAACTGTGCAAGAAAATACAGTGGTTGATCTCCCTGTTGCCCAGACAGCCCTGGGGGCTGTGTTGTGGAGCATTGTGAATCATCCTCCAAAGGAGAAATCACAAGATACTGCTACAGGGATGAAGAACAAAGATGTAGGAAGAGAAAGTGAAATAACCTCATCTTCTCTGCCTGTGGCACAGATAATGGTGAGAACCACAGAGCTGCAAGACCTTGGTGAGGCCCAGCCTTCTGCAGAACAGTCAGAGGAGACTGAAAACAAGCCCGCTACAATGATGAGTCCAGACAGACAAACTTGTGCTCCAACTCAGGAAAGACCTGCAACAGCTCAGCAAGCCGAAGGAGACACAGGAGTGACAACCGACTTGCCTCTGCAGACTGCTATGGAGACAGGAGCTAGAGATGTAGAAGATGTGGTGACTGACCAGGCAACAGTGGAAAGCAACTCAGTGGTACGCGAGAGACCAACTGACAAGCTGTGCAAGCCAAGCCCTCTCTGCAGATGGCTGAGGAAACTCAGGTCCCCAGAGGAAAAAGCTAAAGTCAGGCCCGATGCAATTACTAGCCAAGAGTGAGGCTTCCTGTGGACTGCAAAAGGACTATCAAGTGCCCAGTACGGTACCCTCAAAAAAAGACTGATGAGGAAAGTGTGACTCATATATAATAAGAGTAAAATATTTTTTGTCATCTTTCAACTGTATGTCTACTATATAGTTCTGGCTGTCTTAGAGCCCTGGGTGGAGTACAGAGGGCATTCCCTCTGGAAGTGGTAGAAAGGGGAAATTAAATGTCTCTGTTCCCGTAGCAAGCAACTTGTGAGATTTCTGTTTGGCTTGTCTTTCTCTGCTGCTCACTGGGGATTTGTCTGTAATAGCTTCCTTTTTGAAACTCTGTGAAGGTGCAATGTACAAATTTGTATCTTCCTACTGCTTCCTACTGTTATTTGACTTCCTTTCCCCTGCTTTTAATAACTTGCTCTGCCTGATGGACCAAGATAAGTGCATTACTATTATCAAACTAAATAAATACATTATAAAAACACTAGATGTTTATAAATGCATAATGGTAATAGTGGGTGTTGTGGGGGAGGGTTGGTAAACAAGGGGCTCTTGTTTTGCTATTCGAAGCGATTGCTTTGTGTATATTTTTCTATTTGTAAGTCAATAAAAGCTAGTTTCATTGCCTCAAATGAAGCGTTGACTACAGCTGAAAGGGGGATAAGGGAGGGAGGGAGGGAAAATGGGCTGCTGCTACCTACCCACAGCTGCAGAGAATGCTATTGGGAACTAGGAGGGCTCCCTGCAGGACAGGAGAAGCAAGGAAGCCAACAGTGTATGCTCCGACTATGATGGAGCTGCCTCCTGAAGAGACAGGGAAGTACAGTCTAAGGAAAAGTATCTGAGACTGTAGAATGGTCTTTAATTTGATTACTGTAGCTGTGTGCGATCTACGTGGCTCCTATACGTGTCTCAGAACTGACCTAAGCGCATTTCACTAATGAAGAGGAAAGGCGCCCCAGAATGCTAAACCTTGTTCTGCTAAAGAAACCAGCTGGTAACAAAAATTCTTCTGGGAGCTGAAAAAAACAGGGAGTTGACTTGTAGGCAAAGACAAGGCGTGGGCTGTGGAGGCTGTGCTAGAAGGATCCCAGCCTATTAGAGACTCCCAGCCTGCCTTTGAGAAGCAGGGAAGGCGAGCCGGTCTGCCAGGAAAGCTAATGAGCCAACAGCCTGAGCTCATGAACCTCGCTATCAGCTTCCTCCAAACTGGCTAAGGTAGCTATGCTGCTCCTAACTGCCACCCTCCCCTTGCTGCTAATAAAAAAAGCACTGCTTTTAGGCATTGATGAGAAGTTTCATCCTGTTCCCAGCTGGACCATAATGAATGGAAGGAGGAAATTCTCCTTTCTTGTCTTTTTCCTTCAGCTCCTTCCTTTACAGAAGCCACAGTTTAGCCTTCTGCCTTGATGTTTCTCATCTTGATAGGTGCATCCCCAGCTTATGTAAGGTGAACAGGGACAGCAACATGCTTTTGTATTGTCGATCACGGTTATCGATGTTCTTGCTAACATCATGTTTAATGTAGGATGCACCTTAGAGCTTCTCTTGCAACAGAATTAAAACTAAAAAAATGGTTACAGCATATCTCTTTCTATACCTCTACCTTAATCAAAAGCAGTTAGCTGTGCGAGTGAAGAAATAAATAAGTAGGAAAGCAGCTGTTTTTCACCACGTACTCTGAAGCACCATCTGGTGCACTGCCTCTTCTCACACAAAAAGAATTCCTTGGTTGCTAATGACCTTTAAGGGTAACATTTGCTTCATGTAATATCTGGGTCTCCCTAAAAAACATTACAGGAAGTTTTTAAAGCAAAGACCCCCCCCAAAGACTGGCATATTTATTATTATAGGTATCAAAGCTATCCACTAGCATCATGACCGCAATAAGCACTTTGGAAGGTGTGCTAAACTAGCCGCTCTTGGCAATCGGGACGAGATCTTGTATGGACGTAGTTATGTCCACGTGCACTTTTTGAGCCCCTCGGGACGGTGCTGCTAATTGATACAGGCTGCCAGGCCATATGGAGTGGGGACCTGGCAGTGCCTGTATGGGTTAATACACTGCCGGGAGGCTGGACTGTGCTGGGGAGGTGACACAGGGCCGAAAACAAACTGCAGGCACAGCGATGATACCTGGGCAGAGCGCTGCCAATACGCCCTTACCCTGGGCGCGGGCACAACCCACCCTGCAGGAAAGGGTGCTCGCAAAGTCCAAAACCACTTCCAGTCATCGGGGGAAAATCACAAAATCACCCCCTGCACACTCTTTGGCACAGAGGTATCTTTTTTTTTTTTTTTTTTTTTTTAAGGCAGGTTCCATAGAGTTATTAGTTGTCTTTTCATTTTTTGTTAAGGCAGGTTCCACATATTGTTAAATAGGTGGGGGGTTTTTTTTAGGGCAAGGAGGATTTTCTCCCTTTTTTTTTTTCTTCTTTTTTTTTTTTTCCCAAGTCAGTTTCCATATAGTGATTAGGTGCTTTTTTTTTTTAACACAGGTTCCATATATTGTTGATTAGCACTCTTTTTTTTAAAAAAAAAAAAAAAGACAGAGAGGTGTCTCTCTTTAAGGCACAGAAGTATCTCTTTTTTTTTTTAAGGCAGTTTCCAAATACCCATCAGGCATCTTTTTTTTTTTTTAAGGCACAGAGGTGTCTTTTTTTTTTTTTTTTTTTTAAAGCAGGTTACATGTGTTTATTAGGTTTGGGTTTTTTTAAGGCAGGGAGGTGCCTTTTTTAAAAAGGCAGTAAGGCAAGTTACATACATTGATTATATTTCTTTTTTAAGGCAGGTTTCATATATTTATATTTATTAAATAACTGGGGGTTTTTTTGAAGGCAGGTTCCACATATTGTTGATTACGCGTGTCTTTTTTTTTTTTTTTTTAAGGCAGGGAGTTGACTTTTCCTTTTTTTTTTACAAAGCACAGAGGTGTCTTTTTTTTTTTAGGGCAGATTCCATATATTTGTTGGATGTCTTTTTTTTTTTTTTTTCTTTCCTTTAAGGCAGGTTCCACATACTGTTGACTAGGTGTCTTTTTTTTTTGTAAAGGCAATGAGTGTGGTTTTTTAAAGGCAGGTGCCACACATTATTGATTCAGTCTCTTTTTTTTTTTTTTAAGGCAGGGAGGTGTCCTTCCCCCCCCCCCTTTTTTTTTTCTCAAGGCAGGTTCCATGTAGTGATTAGGCTTTTTTTTTTTAAGACAAAGAGGGGTCTCTTATTTTTAAAGCACAAAAGTATACATATATATTTTTTTTTTAAGGCAGTTTCCATATACTGATCAGGTGTCTTTTTTGTTTTTTAAAAGCAGGTTATACATATTTATTAGGTTTCTTTTTGATTGTTTTTAAGGCAAGGAGGTGTCTTTTTTTTTAAAGGCAGTAAGGCAGGTTACACATACTGATTAAAATTTTTTTCTTTTTAAGGCAGGTTCCATTTTTTTTTTTTTCTTTTAAAAGGCAGGTTCCACAGATTGTTGATTAGGTATCTTTTTTTTTTTTTTAAATGCAGTGAGGTGTCTTTTCCTTTTTTTCTTAACAAAGCAGAGAAGTGTCTTTTTTTTAAAGGCAGATGCCATATATCATTGATTAGGTCTCTTTTTTTAAGGCAGAGGAGTGTTTTTATTTTTTTTTAAGGCATGGAGTTGTCCTTTTTTTTTTTTTTTTTAAGGCAGGTTCCATATATTGATTCATTTTTTGGGGGGTTGATGTTTTGGTTGGGTTTTTTTTTAGGCAGAGGTGTCTTTTTTTTTTTTTTTAAGGCAGGTTTCATATCTTGATTGAGTGGAGGCCCTGAACAAGGGAGCACTGAATCATAAGGAATTTGAAAGTCAGGGAAGTAAACCAGCTCAGAATCTGTGTCATATTTTCTCAGTGTGGAAACAGATGATTAGAAGTGTTGAGCTGTATTTCCGAGGTGGACTTTCTGCTGCCAAGCAGAGGATTCTGCTTGCAGAGCAACTGGGCTGAGTCCTTTCATCCCACTTACTTTTGCCATTGCCTCTAGAGCACAACTGATAACACTTCGTGTGTCCACCCATCACAGTTCATTAAAAATTCAGGAGGAACCCTGCTTTTCATTTTGCAAATGTGGTTCAATGTTCAACATATACCTGAGCAAAGGCGATCATGTAACAACAGCCTGTGATTTCCCCAGTTATCAAGTAAGAAACTTTGTTTAAATCTGGTAACAAGTTACCAGAACAGAATAGATTACCAGAATATTATCCCAGACTTTCATTTTAAGACAAAACGTTGAGAGATTTTTACCTTGCTGAAGTGCCATGTATTATTTCACTATCACAGTTTGGTAGCAACAGCCAGTGACTGTGTGAACTGGATATTTGGAGGACATGGTCCTGTTTGTTCTCTTGCCACTGATCTGCACTGTGATCCTGGGCAAACTTTTTCTGTTTCCTTCCCAGCTTTTGAATAATCTGCTCATCTGCATTGTAACTTGTTCACAGTAGAGGAGAATGCTCAGCGTAACTGAGCTCTGAATTCAGCAGGTAGTAGTGTGCAATAACCTCTTATATAAAATTACACATACAGTGGAACAGTCTGTGTCATGATTATCGCTCTGTTTCATTAGGCTGTTACATTTCCCTGCATTGGGGTACTTTCGGAAACCTGTCTTTTAATGGAAAGTCTTCACAATCAATCTCACTGCACAATTCAACACAACAGTTCACTGCTGTAGCTCTGGATACGTTTGAATAGCGCATAGTGAAAAAATCATTAGGTGGAACTCACTGTGAGGAGGTGGCAAAGATGCTAAAGGTGGCTACCAAGCTCTATTCAAGAACAGCCTGAAGTTGCAAAGGCAGAATTGAGGAGTGTTGACCCGCTTTCCCTGTTTGCTGTTAAGAAAATGTTTTTGCTTTTTCTTCTTCTTCCTTTATTGAGAAGGGCATTTCCTGTAGTTACTTGTTTCTTTGTCAGTTCTTCAAATATAGACTGATTTTTTAAGGGAATGCATTGGAACACAGGTATTTGCTGTAGTGCTTAGTGCTTCCTGGAGAGATCCATTTGGAAAAGCAGGTTTATAAATAGGGACACTCTGTTTTATATTTGTTGGAAATCGTTTTTTTTAACATGCTCTCTGTAAAAAGAAGCAACACTGGTGATGGAATATCACAGCTAGAGCTCCACAGCAATAGGGAAAAGCTTTGATTCTAGAACATCAGTGAAAACCTAAAACTTGAGGCTTTGGTGAACTGATTTAAAATCTGTTATCTGCTACATGTTTCAGCTGATAGAAAAATAATGTTATTACTTCTTTCCTGGGCAAATCACAGAAAATAAGCTTTGATCAATTAACTAGCAAATGTAAGGGCTAACCTGGATCAGGTGCACTGGAAGTAAGTCTGAGGCAACTGTTTTAGCCTCCTAGTGTAGGGAAAATAATCTAGCATAGATTTGTTCTCTGTGTGTTGACTACTCAAATGACCTGAAGCTAATAATGTGAGTACTCTCTTAGATGCATTTGAACCTCTTGCATTCACCCATATCTTCACATGGACAATAAAAAAAACCAGTTGTGTTAAAGAACACTCTTTGCTACAATTTGGATCAAAATATACCCAAAGTTACCTGATTTTTAAAAACATCAGCATTTATTTTATTGTCAGCATTAGCATACTAAAAGAAAAGTAAGGCCACTATGTAGCTGTAGAAAATCTCATACACATTAATCGCAAGCTGTTGGAGGCTGAAGAGCTGTTCCACAGAAGGACTCCATTCCTGTGAACAGGCACCACCCCTTAAACTTATTAGTAATACAAAAACTGCATATACAGTGCAAGAGCAATCTTACTAACTTGCATGCATTTGTCCTGCCTAACTGCTGAAGCAAGGTATTAAACTTTTTAAAATTGATCTGCCTAACTGTATGAAAATATTCTGATAGAAAGAAGACCCAGCATGATTCCTTTCTTCTGTGTGAGCTTGTAGCACAAGACAGCCATCTTGTTGCTTTGTGAACAGAATCTCTGCGAAAAGACCTCCTGAAAAAATCCAATTACTGATGCTGCCTGCTTAAACCAGAAACTGTTTTAGAAATGCAGTAAATCAGCATGATGGTGACTGCAAAAAGCTAATAGTTATGAACACCATATATCTATTTAACTGAGCTCTGCTGTAGTGCAATTGCAAAGTACTTGATTTCCCCCTGCCCCCTTTCAATTAGCCAGCATATTTTGGCACTTGAAGGAATAAGCATGAGGCTTTTCCTGGCTTTCCTGCATCCCCTTCTGAGAGAACCAAAAAATGGGAGGAAATCTTAGCAAGAAGAAAGGAATCAATGTTGCTGAGAAACCTGAAGGGCAGGAGGCTGAAGCAGCCACCACTGAGCAGAAAGACTCTACTGAATAAAACAGGGAGCTAATTGCAGAGGGCACAGAACCAAGAATGTGAGAAATGATGGGACAAGAAGCAAGAGGGAAAAGCCCAGGCAATTTTAGTCTGCCTGAGCACAGATACAAACTGCCAGAAAGATTTGGCACGGGACACTGTTCAAATCCAGAATTTCAGGGAAAACTAACATAATAAGTCTCACTAAAAGCTAACTGCTAGGCAAAAGATAGTTTTTATACTACCAAAAAGCAGTGAAGCTTATCCCAGAGTACAGCTAATGTGGAGTTTCTAAAGCACTAAGCAAAACACATGCTCCCATTCTCTAACAGATTTTCATAGTTATACCAGCCAGCTATACACAGTAACTCGCTATATAGGTCTACAAATTGGCAAGGAGAAAACCTGCAGAGAAACACAAAAGGCCATTTATTTCACCTAGCTTCTCAGTCTTTTCCTGGCTCTGCTCAAGGTCCCGGTCCATCAGAGACCTTTGGCACAGACAGCCAGGCAGAACACGGGCTTTATAAATAGGTCTATGAGAGTGCAAGAGTAATACCAGATCGTATACAATGTGAGAATAAGCTAAGAATGAAGTACAGAAACTGGAACTCAGGTGCTCCGCACTACAAGCTCAGTGAATAAACTCTCTGGCATTCACACCCATCAATAAGCAGCTTCTTATGACTCCTGAAATGTGTATTTTAATTGATTCCCCTTGCCTTTATGAGAAATTCTGCTTTCAGGCTATGGCTCTATCTGAGTATTACTGGTAAAGTAGCTTGCACTGCTGTTAACATTAACAAGTCACTCTAGAGGAGGTTTAGTAACTGGCCACATCTGTGGTCAGGTAAGTGTGTGCCTGGGGCAATGGCCTAGATACTGAATACTCACAGATAAATTACAAACTATCCGCATCTATATGAGGCCCTTAATATTAAGCATGTAGGTGGAAGAGAGGAGTCACTACGCTCCTGACTATGCTTTTGGCAAGCCCTGGTTTCTGTTGTGCTTCTTAATCAATGAAGTAACCATCGAGTTCTCACTGCAGCACTTGCGACTCGTGACTGCAAACAGAACAGGCAAACATCCTAAGCAAAAATTTGCTCTGCTGCAATGGTACTGGCAAAACAGTTTCTTGTGCTTGTTAGGTGCAGGTCCTTGTGGAATTCAGGATAAAAGAATGAGGACAGGAACTCATCAAGTGTCTCATCTAAAAGAAGCCTTGCTCTAACTTTCTCTGTGACTCCAGCCTATATGACACTGCACCACCTCCTGGTGCATAACTGAAGTCCAAATATAATTACAGAATGTGTGTAAAGGGATGCGGTATCTCTACTAAATACTTAAAAACATTCATAAAACACAAACAAGTGGTAGCAGAAATGCTCATCTAGACAATGAGGGAGTTCTCAATTACAAGTTGCGCACAGTTAACAGAACAGTAACACACCGACAGGCTTATCTTCTTCTGCCAAAGATCCCAGTGAAACCAGGCTCTGCAATGGAGATGCACTGGCATTATTTTCTTGTAATAGCTGTTACCTGCCTTGGAGAAGTGGCACCAGCTGTGTTGTCACAATAGATAGGATGATCTTAAGTCGGTTACATTTGCCGAAGAAGGTATTTATTTCCAGCACTTACTGAACCTGCGGGGAGCTGGTCTGCCGAGTAGCTGCTGCTGTGGCAGTAATACCTGTAGCTTAACTCAGATTCCACTGCCGAGCCTTAAGCCAACTACCCCTCTTCTCTTGTGTGTATTTCGTGTTACAGAGGCTATCGAGCCACTGCTGCTGTCATCTCTTTTTGCACAAGCAACTCTAGTTCATACAATCCTCCTTGACTTGTGAGAACAGACAATGAATCAGGATTGCTTCTTCAAAAGAAGACGAGGAAGAAGCGTTCTGTGTATCTGGAGTTTCCAAGACAGAGAATTATCAGTTATACCTTTTACAGCGGCTAGGACATTGAAAAGCTGCGGCAAATAATGTCTAGCACCTAGATACAAAAAAATCTTTTGACACTTACTCATACCCATCAACTTAGTTATTCATTTCCGTCTTCCTGGCTTAATTATACTGTTGGCTGAACATGTGACTTAGGTGACTTATAACTCTTTTCTTCCCATCCCACAGACTAATTCTGGAACCTGAGCTAGCTTCAAAAGGAAAAAGCTGCTCATCACTCGAAATGGAAGGCTCCCTCTACTTATCTCATTGGAACAGAAAATGTCTGGTGAAAAGTTTCAAAAACGAAAAGGTACACATCTTGACTTTCTGCACTCTTTCAGCTTTCCTGGTAGAAGAATGTTCCTACCCACTCTCTGAAATCTAAGCACCTGTGAAACATGCCATGAGATGTCAAAAGAGTGCCAGGGAATCTTCTGGCTATGTATGAAACAGCAGATGAAACATCTCTGCCCAGAATAAGCATCGCTTTGTAGGGGAACGGAAACAATAGTGTACATACTTTAGTCTGCAGCCTACTCCTTATCCTACTGGCCTATGCGTTTCTTCAAGGAGATGTGTGGGAAAAGGAGGCCTGCCATTAACAGACATGCAAACTGGGGTGTGGTGGTGTCTCTTTTCCCCTGGGTAGGGTTAAGGACCTCCATTTTGCAGTGGGCTCGATGAAAGAAAGCAAGCACAGACTCCAAATAGCATGTTGGTGAGCTTCTATAATCTGATAATAAACCAGCAGGGATCGAAGTTCCTTTTTGTACTGCACAGTCCTGTAGTCAGATTAAGGCAGTCCAACAGTCACCTATTATGTACAATTTAACAATTTTTTTTTTTACTTGGCATGTTTTCCTCCTTAAGGCTCTTTAAGTGCTTGAGCAGAACATACCAGCCCCAGCTGAGATAAGGGCCAGAGTGTGTTGTATAGGGATACTTAGGCTGTGTTCTTCAGGGAAAGGTGGGGAGAAGCTTCAGAAATCCACAGAGGGAGTCAGAAGCACCAAGTTTCTAAGACAGATGCTTCTGGAAAATTTATGAATGAACTGCACAGGGAGCAGCTTATGAGGGAATGGAGACAAGACTGAGGGCCACATATGCTAAGATGGTTCAGTCCTATCTCCTACTTAGGAACCTAAAGCTGCTTCTGATTTAGAGGTATTCTGCATGAACTGCTCACCCAGAAAGTCTACCAAAGAGCAGGTCTGTGGTCCCAAGCTTTCTGAATCCAGTCTAATCATAGAATCATAGAATCATTTAGGTTGGAAAAGACCCTTAAGATTATCAAGTCCAACCGTAAACCATAAACCTTGCTTTAAGTGCAAGCCCAATCACTTAAACCTTACGGTTTCCTCCAGGGAGGGAAAATGCATTGCTTTCAAAGGTACAGGACAAATGCTCACGCAAAGCATGATATCCTGACAGCAAAACAAAGAAGAAAATCTAGGTGCCCTGATCTCCTGTATCCAACTCCAAGATAACAAAATACTAATACTTACACTGTAGAGAGACTCATAGCAAGAAGATCCATGATGGAATGGAGGTACTTCTCAGAGGTGATACTATAAATAAACTGGTTTTGATGAGTGAAATAGAGGTCACCTCCCATACCCATCCATTCAATTTATTAGCCTTCCAAAGGCTTGAGTGTATTACAGTAGGATAGCTCTTCATGGATTTCCAGGAGAGAGAAAATCCTTGAAGAAACTGGCCTGCTTTTTCTCTGCAGGAGCATCTGGATGTTGTCAGCCCAAATTCATGACAGAAGAAACAGAGTAGATAAGTAAAACACAAAATGCAAAGATGGAACTTTTTAGGTTTACTGGTTTGCTGTGTAAAGTCACTCAAATAACATTCCAAAAACACGCAATTAACTCTCAAGTGCTTAAATTGCTTCAAAAAGGTAGTCTTAGGTACCTGAGTAATTTAAGAGCTTTTTGAGGAAATTGTACTTATTCTATGTTTACTTTGCACTGACCTCTCTCTCCTCTGACAGGATTGTGAACCTCTCCCCCCTGCACCTGGTAATACCTCAAAGCCAAGACTTTCAAAAACAAGCCCAAATCACTACAGTTAAATTCTAAATAAGTGCCCCGATTTCTCCTCCATAACCTCAAGGAGCATTGTTAGGCGCTCAGCATTTCTTTTCAAATCGTGCCACCCATTCCAAATTTAAGCTTCTATCTCTTGAAAGACACATGGCCCAGATTTGTACTGCCTCTATTTTTCTTTCCTTCTGTGATTACTTCTCTAATGGCATTTAACTCTTCCAGCTACAGCTTGTGCTGCACATCTCCCAAGACCTGAATGCCACAGCTTCCCCTGACTAAACTAAAATCTGTGACCGTATCAGTGAAAGTGAACAAAGACATAAACAAAGGTCATAAACTGAATTTATTTGACTTCTGATAAAACTTCTTCTGACAGGTTTGTTGGGGTTTTTTTTTAGCTGACAATTTTTGTTCCAGCACTGAGACTGTTTCAGACTTGCTGCCTGTTTACCGTGCCTGTGGTGCATGTCTATTAGAAATACATCACTTGCTGGCATCAAAACAGAAGGGTAAGCAGTAATTAATGGCATGTTCTATAAATTTCACCCCTTTCTCCTTCTCCTTTCTGCTACTAAATATGCAAGAGATGACTGGAGAGGTGCTCTGACAACACCAAGAGAAAAGAGTATATCCATTACTTACCTCAATAAAAAGGAACCTGAAAATGAAATAACTGTTTTCTGTCACCTTATCGGTTTAGTTTACTCTTCTCCCCATGTTCATCAAGTGCTTTGTGCTTCTGAGTTTGATCTGATCTTTCTGATCCTTCTGTAGTCCAGTAAGGGTTGAAGGAAAGAAGAAAACCCATCTCACGCTCCTTTTACTCCCAGCCTTTCTTTGTTCTGGCTTTGTTTTAAAAATTAACTTTCATGTTTTCTTGGAGCTGAGAAAGCCATTACAGAAAAGACCAAACCAATTTTTCTTTCCAGTGTATGTGATTGTTTTCTACTTCCCTAAAAGGTTAATGTTTAAAATGAATAATGGGTAGCAGGGAAGAGGAGAAAGAAAGGTTTTTCCTGCTTGCCTTTCTCTCAGCTCACACAGCATGGAGGTATTGCTGTTTCCTTGCACCACTAGCACTTTTGCAGCCTACAGAGTTGTTTGCCCTTGGGTGGTGGCCTCCAAACCAGATTCAGGCCTACTGATGGGTCTGCTTACAAAGGGAATCATTTTGTCCTCCTCTTTTCCTCTCTTAACTCCTCTTGATCAACAGTTTTTTGCTGCTGCTGTCTGCAAGGCTTGCTATTTCGTGCCAGCAGATTAGTTATCACGTCCCCTGTACAAACTAGCACCCATGAATCCACAGCAGTTTCACCACTTCAATAATCTGTGCAAAGATTCCTCCTGTTACCACTTTACCAGTGGGCTTAATGGAATGAAGTAAACGGAATTAGAGTAAGCTAAATGAATAGCTAAAACAGCCACCAAAAATGTAGTAGTTCACACAAATTTAAGAAGAGCAGCATGAAATGTACCCATCAGCAATGAAGGTTACCTACTGCTTGTGCTTGTAACTTCACGACAGCAGCAGGAAGAGAACTCAGTTCTTGCTTCCAAAATCTGACTCTGAACTGGCAAGCGATACAAGGTCTGCAGCACAAAGCAGCAGGATTCCAGCCAACAGGAGGGCAGCAACAAAAGGCAGGAAGCCACGCTGTATCCAAGCCTTCCGGAAATAGTACAGTTCCATTTTGAGAAGCCATTGGATTATCCTGGAATAAATCCACATTGGAAAACACTATTATTCCTTACTAAATCGAAACCTGCTGGCTTGTAGAAAAAATTAGTAGTGCTGTGAACTCTCCTGGGGGTTGAAAATATAAGGGAGCTTGACATTACAGAAAGAGCTTTTGAGCTGCAGCAGAACATAATTCCTTGCAAGAGGGAAGAAAGTAGGGAAATCTATGAAGTCAATGACTAGTTCAGTCCAAAAATACATGGCTCAAAATCTCAATATAATTATCACAGTGCCTGGAGTTCCTGTTGGATATGTTAGCCTGAAAAACAGAAAATATTGACCGAACAGTGTAAGTTAACACATACACATGTTTCAGGAAGATGCTAAATGCAATGCATGTAATTTAACAGGATAAACATCTAAACTTATGCAGTCATCTGTTGGTGATCCCTGATGTTTATGCCGAAAGTGATAATTTTTAAACCAACAGAGCCCACAGATAATGATGATATCCCTCTGGAAACAGCCTGGTTATTCAACATACCTCAGCAGTCCAGGTTTCTGGATGCTACAAAGCTGAGGCATGTCTTTTCACATACTCACTTAATTTTTTCTCCTTAGATTTCATCCTCCTGGAGTTTCAGTTCACAGGTAAAACCATACAACTACTGACTTCCAGGCTAAAAGGTGTGCAAAACCTCTGATTTCTCATAGTTATGCTGCAAACCCAGGTTTTCCTGAGGCTGTGTCTAAATCCTATCATAATTTTCCACTGTCCAGCTGTGGACTCTCAAAACTGAACCTTCTGCATCTCTTCCTTTTTCTCTGCATGCCCTCACTACGTGTACAGAAGCAACTGTGCACTCTCCAGAGATGGATGGATGGATGGATGTATTCCTGAAATGTGAAGACTGTGGCTTTGAGAATTAATCTGCCACACTGGCTTCTAATCATAAGGCAAACATGTTGCTGAATCATGGTATTCAGATTTCTGCAAATGCCTCTGTCAGAAATCTAAATCAGAAGCAACAGCATTTTCTTTTTATAGAGTCCAGCCTTGTATTTCTCTCACATAGGTGACTTAGTATTTTGCTGTTAATTTCTTCCTTCTCTCCACGTATCATTAATTCAGATTTATTCTCTCTTACTTTTATACTAAGAAAAATTCGGACAAAGTATGATCTAGTGGTCACAGAAGACACCAGTAATAAAATATCTAGGCTTGTTTTTATTCATCTATTGTTGTTGTATATAATAACTTCATCTTTGCATTCCTTAGTTCAGTCTGTTTAAATCACAGCCTCCTTAGGGCAAAGACTACCCTGTGTGTGTGTACGTAATTATGAAGGCTTACGAGAGAAGAAACCTAGACCTTGGTTAGGGCCTGTGGGCACTACTGTAGTACTAAGGATAAATCCAGAGAGGCCGCCTGACTACATAAGGCTGTAAAAAAAAAACATCAATGAGTATTGCATGTCACGGTGGAAAAGTGAACAAGAGGAAAAAAAATTACCTCTGTGGATGGCATAGCTGAGTTGCACTTCATTATATTGCACTGGTGTCACACAGAATGTGATAAACTGTTGAGACAAAAAAATGAAACTCATGTCACAGGCAGTGTAAGGAAGTACATTGCTAAGGGTGCATTAAACTTTGATGGCTCCATTTATACATTATACATGTGCAAGTCAGCAAAGCTGTACTGGTGGTAATTTTCCAAAGGAATCAGCTAATAGTGTTACAGCACATGCTGGAACAAATTATTGCACAGGTTGTTGCTGCTTTTTTCTCTTTTTCTTTTGCTTATTAGCACACAAAATGTGTAATGCTCCACACTATTTTATGCCCTAGGGTATGGTCCAAAGAGCAAAGCAAAGGGGAGTTGTAAGGAAGATTGATAGAGATATGCTTTGCCTCTATAAACAGCATGCTGATGAAGAGGAGAGGAGATTAAAACTGGAAGTCCCCTTACATTTGAATCACCTATGACTCTCAGTCTTACAGAAAAGCCCACTGCACAAATTATGCAAGCTATATACCGCAAGAAGCATGAGCAGTTTTAGGAGATGCTGGACTCCTTCAAAGCCTAAGGCCACAGGTGTTAGGAAACCATGCTGACAAAAAGCATAAAATATCCTGACAGAGAGGGGCTGACAGCAAAGAAACCAGCTGATACTTCCATAGTTTCCTCCTTTGAAGCAGAACTCCAGCTGATTACATGGTTGGAATATGAAAAAAAAGAAGAATGGTATGAGTTTTGTCCTCAACATACCATTAACGCTTCGAACAATCATTGCTGCACAGGGAAAGGCAGAAGGCCTAGCGAGTCAGGAGAGGGTAACAGCGAATCTCAAAGAAATCTTATATTTTCATCCCCTTGATAGAACAGTCTTACACAAAGCATCAACTAGTCCTGATCTGGCATGTGCTTTCCACCAGTAATTCTCCAATGCTCCAATGATTCATATGACATTTGAGACAGACATTGAGGAGAGGCCAAGCACCTAGAAAACTTCAGTTCCACAACAGCAGGTGAAAGACATCATCTGTCTCTATCATCTGCTGAAGAACCCCTAAACCTCATAAAATTTTCCAGGCTCCGAGGAACATGTAAGACTTGCTCCATTGTTTCTGTGGCAAATAAAGGAATGAATTAATATCCTCCCTATCCATCATATGCTAATCTCAAAGATAAGAAACTAACATATTCTGAGTCACAGGAGACTCAGAGATGTCTCAGTGACAAGAGATGATGGGTTGGATAGAAGCGGGCCGTGGTCTGCCAGTTGGACCATACTGCATTAAGTCATAGAGGTAATTAATCTGGCAGCAGATGGGCTTTTTCCCCTTTCAGGACCCACTGCTAGCATGAGAAGAGAGGAATATAACTGCTGAACCTATCTATGGTAAATGTTGTCCTCCCCAACACAGAGTTCATTTAAGTGTGCAAACTCACTTTCTGGACACTGTTTCTTTAATAAGTCCTTGATTGGTGCTCAGCAAAGTATATACTGCTACAGGAGCAGTAGCAATACCTTAATCTGAAAACAGGTATTTCTGAGATTTGAAAAAGTTATGTTCAAGTCATTATATAGTCCCATGACTCTCTTTAAATATCTATGTCTTGAGAGAGGACTACAGGAGAACTGACATAAAAATACTTCGAGGCAACAACTGTGTTCTTGTTCTCTTTCTGCCCAGCCGCTGGCACAGTAAGTCTTTCCTCAGTGCTAAAACTTCTTTATATACTACCATAACACGTAATAAAAACAACAGCAAAAGTAATGTGAATCTCCAGTTGAAGTGAAACTTATTCCAGACAATAATCTAGCAGGATTATGCTCCCCTTCACCCAATGTGAACTGCAACAGAAACACACTGTAACTTGTGCAAGTCTCTGTTCAGTTTGAATAACTTACTTTCAATACTCGGGTACTGAGAACGTTGCACCCTGAATTTAGGTGCTGCTGAATGTTTTGCCTATTTCCAAATCTCAAAAGCAATTTTATGCTTGTTGCAGGATGAATCTCTACTGAAAAAGATGAATTACCCTCACTACAGAGACAGAGTATGATTTGTCCACCATTCACTGCTACCAGTTTAGGGGCTCTTTTAGGGCTCTTACAGCCCCTTCTCCGAGTTATTCCCATTTTTTTGTTATTCCACTCTCACACCTCGCTGTAGCTTTTTTTAAATTCTGAGTTCTGTGTGGCACTGGTTTATTTCATACAGCACCTTGCACAGTAGGGCTGTTCTCCCTGACTGCTGCCATTACAGACAAGGAAATACAAAGAAGGATGCTTCTCTACTCGGAAGTCCCCGGGTGCTATCTCAGTAGCACATAACTATCACAAGCACTGCTTGCATTTGCAGGATACAAAATTGAAATTCCACCAACAATGTCAGAAACATAAAGAACAAGCACTGGAATTACTTGTGCTTTATAGACACTTCCTGACAGGAGCTTATCGCTGCCTGTACAATGTGTTGTTATTCCGGTAAACACTGCATGTTGGTTTATTACGGTTAATGAAATGCAGTCCTAACAACTCATAAGATACAGAAGGACTGTTAGAGCTTCTTGCAGGGACTGGATAATTCAAGGTGCTGTGGTTAACAGGAAGAAAAATGTGGGAAAGAGAAGATTATTAGTGAAAGAAAAGCAAACTAGAGGGAACTTCATGACCACAGGGAACTTTTTATGACTTTCTGGCATTCAGGTCTCAATTATCAGAGACACAACTCAGATCATAAACAAAATTTATCTCTGGCAGAGGTAGGCTGCTTTATTACAGACCTCGGAAAGAGTGAATGTTTGGATAATGAAGTTAAAGGAAGACCAGAACTTCCCAATTTGAGAGTAGCCTTTTCTGATCATGACACTACTGCTGTGTGAGGTCAAAAGTAAATCAATAATGCAGCCCTCGGGAAGGCTCTATTTATGAAAAATTCTGTAAATTGATGCTTATGTGCCACTGGCAAAGAATAATATTTTCTTTAAGGGGCCTAAATCTCTGGAGATAAAGACAGGTTGTATGGAAGTCAAGGTATATTTATATACCGACTGTATAAATACACACACTGTGGCTGAATTTATCAAATTCAAAACATGAGAGACTGAGGTTTGGGGAAGGCAGCCCTGCTACAGCCTGTATGAAAGTATCTGCTTCCTTAGGAGGCAGAATCCAACCCACCATGTGCGAGTGAGCAGTGGGAAAAAGCTCATGAGGGACATCCCTCTGATCTGTCGTGCAGCTCATTAAAAGCTAGAGCACAGCAGGTAAGTTTTGTAGGAAGGGATTTTCGAAGCTTTACTTTCTTTGAAGAGAAAATCCGTCAGATAGGGGTGAAGAGCAGCTGGGGGCTGTATCACACACCTTTGCAGCAATCCTGTGCTACTGCTATACTCATCATTTCCCAGTTTTACACAGTTTGTCTGGCTTAGCTTATGTGCCAGATATTATTAAACAAATACTTTTTTGGAAAAAGAATTCCACTTCCACAGCTGTTTTATTCGTGGCACATAAATGATGAAATATCTCTCTTGGCTTCGACCCTTATGAGGCCAAGGAAATCCAGAAGCACAGGCACGTTTTAAAAGAATCATTAAAAGATGTGAAAGATTCCCTTCAATGCTGGTGAAAGGAGTGTGTGTGTGTGTACACGAATGCACACATCTGTAAGGGGTTTTTTGTTGTTGTTTCTAATTCAAGGAAAAAAGGGGGCTTTCAAAAACCCAAGGATAGGGTAGCTACCACTCAGCTCTCACAGGCTTGCAATACAAATTGCATGTAATTGCCCTTGTGCCATTGAAGATCTTCCTCCAATATTTTGTCCTTGTGACAAGTAGGGGAATGGCAGCCTGTGTCTCTGAATATGACGTGACCCTTCCATCAACAGCATGTGCCTGCTTCCTACCTTATGCACGTATTCTCTTCCTAGGCACTTTGCATTGGCTTCTAACAATCACTTGCCTTTACCAAAGTGGTTAAAAAAAAAGTCTGTTATTTTACAGATATCGCCTTGCATTTATCACGCCTTAGTTTCAACAGTTCCCTGAGGTGACCACATTAGCATCTTAATTACTCCAGGCTCCTTCCATAACCAAAGTAGAGACTTCAGATGGGATGAGTTGTGCTCTGCACATCTCTCTCTTTCCACTAAGTTCAGAGAAAGCTCAAGGCACGAGATTCCTACTCTACATGCTCCAGTTTATTACAATGTGGGATGAATTTAGACAGTAGCATTTTTGGTTGTATCTTCTCAAACCATATTGCAAATAGAAACAAACAACAAAGCTTGGTCAAACCTTTGCAAGTGAAACTAGTCAGACACAAGTCCGTTATTACCCTAACCAACTACTTAATTGTTTTACAAACATCCTTACCCTCTGTGTCTGTTTGCACTCCACCCTGCAAAGGCTTAGGAACAAGCTTAACATTAACTATGTGTTTTCCCATTAAATGCCTAAGTCTTTGCATTATTAAACCTTTAGATTATAAACTCACATGGGTTATTGGTTTTGTGCAACACCATGTTCATAACATAACAGCATTAGAAATGGCTGGGGGAACCACGGTAGCAGTCAGAATTTTGGGAAGTTTCTCCTACTCTGTTTTCAACTGCCTGATTTATTCCTCAGCACAGCTCCCAGCTCCCCCCTCCCCCCTGAGGAAAAATATAATTATCTCAATTTTACAAACAAGGCATAAGCTCAAATAACTGTGTTACTCATAGGTCACACAGGGAATAAGTGGTAAAGTTGGAAATGGAACCCAGGAGCCTTGCCTACCAATTCCCTACTCTAATTTACATTAAGCATGAAGAGAAAAAGCCTGCCCATCTGGACATCCACATGATTGGGAAATTTTATTGTAAAAATATCTCTAATTGCCGTTTCAGCAGGCAGGTTTGGAATTACAGATGGAGTGGAAATTTTCTTGCCTTTGCTGAAATTAGCTTTGAAGCTTCTGCTTTTCTCTTATTTCATAGAAGTTGCAGAAACAGAAATTCAGGATGAAATTGTGTCAGAAAGATTTTTTTCATTTGCACCACAGATGCTTTAACCGTTCACTGGAAGAGGGCACCTCATTGCTGCAGGAACTGTCCCAGGAAGGTACTTATGCTTTTCATTTTGTATTTCATCATTCGCAGCTGCCTAGAGATTGTACAGGGCTAATGCACTGCTAATCCTTTGTATTGCACTGACTACAGACCTTTCCTTTCTTAATACACAAAAAACTCCTACTGTGAATAGGAATCTACACTGCATTGTGGTTTGGGTGTTGTTTTTTTTGTTAAAGAAATCAGCTGGGCAGGCATGCAGCTCGTATATAAAGCAGGAAAGGGGTAGTTGTCTAATGGCAATGCTCCAGCTTGAGAATCAGCATACTTGGGCTTGTTTCCTAACTGTGCCCCCAGTATCTTGTGTGGTCAAATGCCACTCACTATTTTCCTTGATTTCTGGATTAAAGTACAAGTATACTCTAGATAGCTCTACCCACTTGTCCAAGTACAGCAGCATGAAGATGCATCACACTATGGCACACACAGGCAATCAGTCAATATACTGATCTAAGAAACAGTCCCTTGCCAGTGCTTTTTAGGAAGCCTAGACCTTTCCCCACTGACCCACTACTGTCCTGTCAGTATGTATTGGGGAAAGCCTTTACTGAGCCTAATTCAATGCTCAGTACAGACCACATCAAGCATCGATGGCAGTGAGTCGCTGTAGTGTGACCTCCTTGTTGCTCAAGTCATTGCTCAAGCAAAACAATCTCTCTGAAGTCAGCCCTGTTCTCCAAAAGCCAGGTCAGATAGCCTCAAAGCCAAGATGTAAAGGTCAACAGCTCTGAGAAATAACTATCTGACTGATATGGTAATCACAACAGCATTACGGGTATAGAAACCTGGAAATAAAATACATCTCCACCTTACCATCACTGAAAAGTTACAGTCAGCTGGTCATCAGAACAATATTATTTATTAATTTGTGTCTGCTAACATAGGGAGGATAAGTAATGAATAAGGCTTTGAGGGAAATGTTTCTGCTGGATTCACTCCAGTCAGAGACAGGGATAAAAGAACTATGGCTCAATCAATACAGAACAGGATTATTTTATTATCCTGCCCCTTCCCAAGTGCACCTGATGTTTAGAAACCAAGAGAATTAGGCCCCAGACAATTTTATCTATAGAAAACATGAGGGAAATGAAAAGAAAAAAAGGAAAAAATGAAAAGAAAAAAAAAAGACTTTGACCTCCCCTGTTCAGATCTAGGAAAGCTGAGATTCCTGGAAGAAGCGTTTGCTAGCAGCCAAGCATTTTGTGTTGTTCAAACAGTTTAAAAAAAAAAGGTACAGAAGTTGGCAGGAGAAAATTTTCAGCTGCTGTTAAAACCAATACAGCTCCTGCTTGAGAGCTTTACACAGCTGTAAGAAGGGAAGAAGTCCATAACCTAGAGCAGCCCACAGGCTCTTCTACTGCAATACAGCAGCCAGAGTTCCCACAACCCAAGAGCCAGGTTTCATGCTCCTTTGTGTGAGAGGCAGCTTGGCGAACAGAAGAAATGTCTCAGTGCTTGCCTGTCAGAGGATAGTAAAACAAATATCTGAAGAAACCTGAAGAAGCAGTGTAGAAGACGCTTTCAAAAATGTCATGTAAATTACAACCATATGTGAAAACATATTGGGGAATAGAAATTCAGGATGTGTTTTTGTGTACAGTATCAGAAGTTAACACACTGAACTATCAGCTTTCCATGTTAGGTCTCTTCTATTAGCTCAGATACAACAGCCTTTTGCTTTTCATGCCTGACTGCTTCGAAAATAGGGTTTTTTTCCCAGGATTCTGTATGTGCAGAATTAGAACATCAAAGCTCGGACTGACAGTCTTCTAAATATGCGACTATGGCTATTCCTGGCTAGACTTGGAAAAAAACTAACTCCACTAGCAAGTTCTCATGATTAACCAGATAACGCATCAATTAGAGCACAAAGATGCTGCAGGCTTTGTTGTTACAGCCACAGTAACATCTGTGGGACCATCTTAGAGACTTAGCCCTTCCAATGTGCGTATGCCCTATCTGATCTTCTGGACTTAAAACACCAGCACAAACATAGTCCCCATGCCTACCATGTCCATTTAGTTAAGACATCTGGGAGGCACACAGGGAGTTCCTTCCATATTCACAGCAGTTATACTCTGCAAGATGTACAGAAATAGTTTTATAGCAGGTTCCGAAGACTACAGGGCACACAAAAAGGAACATTCTGTCTAACAATGAACAGAAGAAAGAGAAGGGCTGTTTAAAGTGGCATTGTGAAGGTTTCAGAGGACATGTTTTATGTTAAAAAAAATCCCTGGGGGAGACAAAGTATTTCGTATTGAAATTCTGTCAAGCAGCTACAGATCCAGTTTAAAGAAAGGGAACGAGCATATGCCTGTGAACGTGCCTCTGAGCACATGGACTAGAGCAAATATTTTTACTTCATTAGTAATTCCATTACCCTAATTGGTACAGAGTCAGACTAGAACATTTTTTTTCCTGAAGTTGCATTAAAATAAAGTTTTAGAACAGGTAATAAAAATCAGTATAAATGGACTCTTCCGCCTACGGCTTTATTGAAAATACACAGGTTTTCAGCCTTGTTTCCCATGAAAACAACACTTAAGCTTTTACTGTGGTTTTATGTCTTAATCTGCATCTTTGAGTCTCCAAATAAATTTGAGACAACTTGGTCAAACGTGACAGAGGGGCAGGAGATGATAAAATCCCCACAGAATTCTTGTAAACAGGTAAATGTAAGCGAAGACATGCAGCAAATGTACTGACAGAAGGAAGATGACAGCATTTTGTTAGAAAGCAAAAGCTACCAAAGCCCCAGGCCCAGAAAAGCTTTCATCAGATCTATGATCTCTTGGATGCTGAAGTCAATTAACCATGATGATTAATCCATAGGGAGCCTTGATTCAACACTTCTGGTATTCAAAGGCCCTCTGCCTTAAAGGTGTAAGGCATGGTCATGAAGTCTATTCAGGGACCTTGTGGGCAGTGGAAAAAAAAAGCCAAAACAAGAGAAAAGTTATACTGGACTATATTTCATAACCATATAATTACACTGTAATTACCCAACAATTACAGTACACAATGCATTTGTCTGAGCCTTTTAGAAATTGCCACTAATTTATGTAACTGGAAATGCACCAAGCAAGTAGGAATAATTACAACATAAATATGATGTAGTTAAATATCTAGAGTTTAATAGCACTTCATTAAGAATATCATCCAAGGCTGTTATGTTGTCATGAAGCTAACCTTCCAGTCATAAGGATAAGCATTATTTACATATTTGAAAACAAAACTGGAATGTAATTCCACTGTCATTATACACAGGAAACTGTAAAGTTATGACAGTCACTATTATAACAAGTGACTTTATACCCTACTTTCATCATTCACAGAGCCAAACATGTGGAAGCTTAAATGTACTACAAAGCTGAAGAGAGAGGAATGTCTATGAGACAGTGTTGTCCCTCTTATTTCCAGACAATGTTGACATTTTTCAATTATCTCAAGTTTCCATTTCCCCTGCTATTTTCCCCTTAAGGCTTAATCTGAGACCTCAATAATTCTAGCTTACTGGAACCACAATTCTGAAGCTGTGCCTCCTTTGCATGTTCCCTACTGTCTGGTTCTGTGCACACAGATTGCCCAGAATAAACATTTTCCATGAGCAAATATCTTGCCTACTGCATTAAGCACAGCAGTAGTGAAACGCTCAGGGAATAACCACTGCACTTTAGGTAAACTATCATGAGATGCCACGTTAAACAAATGCAACTTGAAAAACTCATGTTTTCACAGAAGTTGGCTTACATCTTTTACTCCAGCATAGCAAAATCCTTTAGGTGGTACAGCTGGGATGACACCTCTGAAATCTGTGAATCTACACTAATTTGACCGAGTTCAAATCTATTACATTGACTAACAGAAATGACAATATTGTTTTCCATTCTAGATACAATGAGACTCCTTCCTTGCAATTGTCAGATAAAGGTAGTCAACGTTATATGCGGGTAGTACCCCCAGCATTTACAACTTTGGAAAATGCTGGCATTTTTTAATTTACATATCTCAAGTTTTAGCAAGTTTAAGCGACAAAAAAAATATTCAAATTTATAACTCTCTTAACAGGCCAGTGGACAAGTCTAGCTACACAGTATTAAGCTACTCAGTTGCCACTTGTTTTTCCCCGAGATGCTGCGTACTATCTAATTCTTCTAAAGCAAAGCCAGGATCCTACTGCCAACTCTCAGCCATTACCCCACCTACCAGTACATAACTAGATGGAAGCTAGTTTTTCGGAGCTGGCATGAAGTTTGGACTATTATAAACTTATTCAATGCTATAGCAGTGAAGTCACTCAGGAGAATCTCCACTCAGCCCAAGCTCCCCCAAGTCTTCCCTGCCCCCTTTTCTGCTCTGGTTTGGACACAGCCATTCAGAAGTTATCGTCTGTGACCACAGAGGCAAATGAGGGCAGAGCATGCCAGGCAGCTAAAAGGACACTTGCACCCAAGGGTACTGGAGGTAAGAAGCCTCCTCAGGGCACAATAAGAGCCTGGGAAAGTTGGGCTCAGAGGGAAGAAACAGCAGAGGCAGGACCTCATAATCACAACTTTGCTCTTTGACTCAATACAAAGGTTGTAATTCAATTTCAGAGTTCTGCTTCAGTGCATCTCTTATGATGTTAGCAGAGAATCTCTCAGCTGAGTTAAAGAATTGTATCAATCAACAGACAGACATTATTTTATAGAGAGAGAAAGCAAGAGAAAGACAGTTTATATGTGTGTCTGCACTATATTCCAGTTTAATTACTTATAATTACAAGGTAGTGGGATGTGAAACGCTAATTGAAAATTCTGGGTGCTTACATCTCAAAGTCTGAGAAGAATTTGTGTGCCCATCTGGTTAATAGGAAAGGGATTTTATTTTCTAGATCATTGATTTATCATCATTAAAGGCCCAAATACAGGGTTCTGTAAGTCAGCTTCAGGAATATGTTTTTTCCATTACGTTTACACTCTGTCTAAAATTGCCTCTAGCGCTGTGAATGTTAAAATTGACTGGATTTAATTTAGTGAGATCACCTTCTTGCTCTCTCAGGGGTTATTTATCTCATTTAGCTTTTGTAATGGAAGTTGTTTTGTTTTTTTTTTTTAAAATAAAGGTCCACGTAATTATTTTATTATTACTAAAAAACAAGCCCAAAACTCTATTGATTTCAAATGGTAACAATGTCTTGATGGCACTTTTTGTATAAATATACTCACTCTTGCCAAACAGAATCTCAATAATGAGAAGTGAGGCTGTTGTTTTATTACAGGCTACACAAGAACAAATCCCCTTTAGCAACCTGAAATTCCTTCCCCATCCAGTGCAAAGGTTCACAGGGTACTTCAGAACATTATATGAATTAAGAGCCAAATCTGTCACGTCTTGTATCAACTTTACTTACCATCCAGACTTGTGACAGTTTGTAGAAGAGTGACTGCTTATAAAAGAGGAGAGAGAATGCCCCAGAGGAGCCAACCTTTACCTCCAGAAAACCTAGGAGTAGCATTAATACTAATTTTGGAAATTCCTTGTTAGGTCTTTTTTATGCAGATGGAGGAAGCAGTTCGGAAGATTCAATGTCTCATAACAGCTTATTCCTAGATCTTACTTACTCATCACTCCTTCCAAAGATGACCTTGCTGAAAGCAACTCTCTGCTCTGCCAAGTCACCTCACCAGCTTTCAAACTAGCTAAAAGTATACCAACGCTACATTAACTGGCCAAAGAATTCTGGTTAAGTTTTTGAGCAATTGAAAGATGCATATCATCAGATTACACAGAATACTGCAGAATACCATGAGGTTTCTTTTCAGCTTTCAGTTCCACAACTGCCAGCTGAGGATGCTACTTTTCATGTTGATAAGATTAATAGATGAGAAAACAGGGAACACCAGAGTCTCAGAGGAGGGAAGATGGCCAGTGTAATCTACAGCTCACCAAAGACACAGATGAATAATGCAACAATAACACATAGTATTAATATAAGACTACATAAAGAATGTGGTCTTGTAGTTAAGCATCTGCCCCAGTCTCAGGACAGATGGGTAAAATGTTGGATTTTTCAACTAACAGTATAAAAAGAGGCACTGTGTTTAATTTTCCCGGGCCTCGGTCTCACATCTGCTATGCTTTCTGTACACCGCTTATTACAACACATCAGTTACTAAGAACTAATATATATGTAATAAATACTACTGTTAAAATACACATAAAAGTATAAATGCATGCCTACCCAGCAAGAGCAGAATGAAAATGCCTAGTGCTCAGTCACCCTGTAAACAAACACCTTTGCACCAAGCCAATCTGCTCCCTCTAGTATCAGTAACAGCAACTGGACCAAGATACAGTAGTAAAGGCCATGGTAGTTCTGAGAAAATCGTCTGAGTACTCCTAATGATTTATTTATTCAGTAACTCCTACAGGAACAGCAATCCATTCACCCTTCCGCCCTCCCCCAGCACTAAAGTACTTAATTTTTTCCTAGATTTTCTTTTCTTTCTTTTTTTTCCCCCTTCACTGAATGCCTTTTACCCAATAAGCAGGTTTTGATTAAATTCTTTCAAGGTTGCAATTTCAGAACAAAAAGCACAAAGATTTGCAGTCAAAACCTTCATTTTCACAAAGATATATTGTCAAAGGGCCATTTTCTGTAAAGTACAACTCTCATCTGCTATAAGCATGCATCTTTTTCCTGGTAAGGCACACCTATTTTTCCCTTCCTTTTATACAGGAGGATTTGGAGGAAATATGTAATTATTCTGTTGGGCCAGTGGGCATCTCCCCCCTGAAAGATTAATCTTAGGTAAAAAGAAAGAGTCTTAGTCTAAAGTACCAAATATCTTGCGATAAGTATGCTTCCCTCAGGTTTGGTTTGAAAACTTCCATTTAGTACTCAAAAATCAGCTCGCAGCATTTGCAAAGGATTCATAATTGAGTACATGCCTCTGGCCACGTTCAGGTCCTGTTATAAGAAAAGTCTCTGCATCTGTTAAAGGGTATCAAAGGACTTTGCTCTCAATAACAACGGCTTGCCTTACAGGGAATCTACATGGGGTGGGAATATTTCCTTTGTCCACAGCAGGAGTAACGAACATTATGTCCTGCTTTTCCAGAACACACTCCAAAAGCAACCTGGCTGCCATTGCTGAGATCAGACTTGGCTGCCTATCATCCTTCTGCACATCCTGGTTTCCTTTGGCAGCTAACTCCCATGAATGAGCAGGGAGAAAAGGAACACGAGGCATGTTGCAGAGGACACCAGTTCTGCAGTCCAAGGGTAGCCAGAAAGCACCCATGGGGACCAGGGCTTCAGGGCACACTGCCAGCCTCACCACTGAAAGATGAGGCCTACAGAGTTTTCACTGAAAGTCAACTCTTCCCCATTCTCCAGTTAATAAAAATATATGCATGAAACTATTTTGGTAAAAACTTTCACTTTGGGTAGAATTAGCTCGTCTCTGTACTGGGGAATGCCGAAACAATGACTTCACAAACATAACTTCTTCAAGCATTCTGGCATTGTCTTTTCTTATCTTCCCTAGGCAGTGGGCAAAAAGTCCACTCTCCATCAAAGACCAGCTACTTTAGGTGAGGTGACTCAGAGTAGACCGCAGCATTTTCCATCAGTTCTTAAAAGTGTATTGAGGCTGACAGCAACTTGTTCCTCCTCCCCTGCTGAGCCATTCTCCCGTATCTCTTATTTCTCTCACCTCCCACCAGCACAACCAGTTACGTCCTTAACTGCCCTTTTGCTACTGCAAACCTTGCATGAATTTGCGATTTGATTTCTTCCAGCAGGAGCCCTGTGAAAGCTCAGATTGGCTTCCTGTAGAGGAGAGAATACCAGTCTATAAACACTAGGCTAGTGGAAATCAAATTTGCTGTTATGGTTCTTGAAATAGAGATCTTTTTTCTGTAGCATTAGCTCCTGTACAGGTCTATCTTCCCAGCTGGGCTTACAGCACTGAGGATGCTGATTGCTGAACATCTCCCAATGAGCACATATTAGAATTCAGACATTTACAGTCATCCAAACCAATCTCTGGAAGTCCAGTGACAAGACACTCTCACATTTACAGCAGAACTATTAAACCTTCTTCCTTGTTGTCTGCAGCTAGACAGCCCCAGGCACGCATTCATGCACTGACAGGGTTACAAGAGAACACAAACTCAAAAATTATGCTAAAGTGTACTTATTTATTTTACTCTACAGCTATACACATGATTTCATGGGGGCCTTCTGGTTATTCTTATATTCATTTGTAACTTCCTGAAATAATCATGTTTCCAAACCACCCTAGAAACTGCTATAATGAAAAAACCAGGTATCAAAACATAACCAGACGCAAACTAGCTCACAATCCACCGCCTGGAATGCTCCCTCAAGAACCTCAGATACCACCTCCCCCCTCAAAAAAAAAAACCACATGCAAATGTTAACCTTTAGATCTGAGCTTGTGATTAAAGCACTGAGCTTAGACTTGCAAGACCTCCATTCTGTTCCTACTTCTGCTAGTGACCTCGGGCAAGTCATTTCATTTTTCTCTGCTTTAATTCTCCATCTTAAATGAAAGAATAACAGCTGCTTTTAACAGAAGGAATTGTAAGGGGGGGGAAAAGGGAAGCTAAATCAGTTGGTACTTAGGCTGGGCTTAAACATGGAATTGGAGATTACAGTGGCACACTGACAACTAGCTCCATACCCAAATGCCTCAGGAAAAAATGCCACACATTTCCCACATTTAACACAGGAAAACCTCACTATGAGTACTTGTTGAGCAGCGCAGAAATCACTGCTTTCAGGGGACTACTCCTGCAATTTTACATTTTTTGCATAGACCATGTACAGATAAAGATGTGGATAAGGAGGTAAGGCAGGGGGGAAAGCAATGGGGGAAGGACAAATTCTCCCAAGAAATTTTCCATATTTAACTATAAAAAAAGGCATCCCTCATAAGCATCATCCCAACAACTATAGTTTTACAGCCTGAAGCTCATTACTGAGAGGCGGAATAAACTGCACATGGATACAGCTCATGGTAAAGGTGTCATAGCAAATAGAGCAACCGTAGTGGAGGATGCCACAATGAAGAGTCTAAAGAAGTCTAACAAAAAGAGAATAGAGGCACAGCAGCCCTGTGTCCTGGAGGAGGTCCATGACATGGTAATCCAACTGCCATGAACTGAGATGAAAAACTAATATCATAGGGCAGCAATAACAACGATCTTTGCCCACCTTCCCGCAATCAACCCCAAAACCAATTGTTAAGTGCCAGTTTTGTTCTGGCAAGTACAGGCAAGAAGATGGTACGTTAGCCTTTTGCCTGTGTTCACGTCTGCCTGAAAGTACATATGCATGTATGTCAGTGTTTAGTGGACATCCACAAGGCTATACAAGTGTATACCTACTGTCAGCAAATGTTTGAAGAACAATGTCCATCTCTTGAGTATGTCAGTCAATGAACATATACATCAGTCCGATACACATTCATTTTAAAGTACAGCATACCCATTTGAGTAAGTATTTACGGACAAGTTTAAATCCTTATCTTTGCACGTCTCGCCCCTGTGAAAGCATGTCCCTATGCAAACATGTGCATAGATGTGCATGTCTGAGCGCATATGTGACAGGCATACACATTACCTGTGTATCTCAATCAGGATATGCATGCGCATGAATGTGTCAAATGGCTGGTGGGTCTTTTGAGAAGCGATGCTACAGGGCTACTGCTGTAAGCTGTCTCGTGATGTGAAGTAATAAAGTAATCAGCCTTCGTACTAGGGAAGAGCCAGGAGTTTTAGAATGATTGCACCTCTGTCTAACAAATTCCCTCTGATACCTCCTCCTCTTCTACTACAAAATTAGCATGGGCCTGGAGAGCTTATTAGCATGGGCTCTAAACTTCATCTGTAATGTGCTCACATCTCAATATTGTAACAGGAAGCCAGGGAGAGAAATGGAGGGTGAAGATCTATATGCAGAGAAGCTTCAGGCATTAATGAGTGAGGCTTGATTAAAAAAAACAAACAATCCTCCCCACCCACCTGCCCCTTGGGAACCATCTGGTAGGTATGGATGATTTTGTGATCCGTTTGGTAACAGTGATACCTCTTACCTATCAAATACATAGTTTGTAATTAAAGCCCGATACTAAATGTTCGAGATGCAAAATCCACACACTCAAGTACAGTGTGAAACCTGCACAGACCATGATACAGTAGGTTGGAACAATATATTCCCAATTCACAGTGAGGAACAGACAACTGATGCAATGCTTCATTTCCAAAGTATAATGCATGTTCCTCATTGTCCATATGAGCGGGCAGGACATTCTGTACCCCTTCTCAGCACTGTAGCAGTGCAATTTGCATCCAGATCTGGAAGCACAGTTGTATTTCCAGAGATGCTTTTAAAAGGTGCCTGAGAAAAACTGGTTCCTGACAGGAACCAGGTAACGGGTGGATAATACACAAACCCATTTGCTAAACACCACTCGAAAAAAATCACAGGCAGCATAATTGACTTTTACAGCTTGGATAATGTAGGTCACTGCGTTAGTGCAACAAGAAAATGAATGTATGTTGGAGTGAAAGACAGAAGGGAAGTAATTACAAAATATAGATTAAATAACCATCAGATAACAGACATAATAAGAACAACTAGGGTGAAGATAGAGGAGAAAATTTGTTAAATGGATTGTAACAGGGTTCTAAGGAACTGCTGGTCTCAGATGCTAGGCTTTTCTTTTTTCTCCCTCATTGCAAACTCAATAGAATAAAGTATTCCTCCCCTTTTTGAAGGGGATATCCTACTCCTCGTGGTATCAGCTTACGGCTTGCTCAGCCTAGAGGGCTATTAAGTTAGAACCCGATTATATTAACACACAGTTCTTAAGTCTTGTAGAAACAGGAAGCCATAAAGTCTCCAACAAGTAAGAGGGATCACAGTCCAATCCTGCAAAGCTCTGAATTCTGGCAAAGGCTTACTAAAAGCTTTGCATTCTCAGTGCTTCTGCACTTTAGCCCAAAGAAGTTAAAAAAACATAACCAAAAAGCATCTGCTTTCCCCCTAAACAAATGAACAACCCCAAGAAACCCAAAACAAAGGAAAAATATGGCATGGGGGACTATACAAAGATGCACATATGATTCTTTTTCCTTCCACATCAAACAATTTCTGTCCAGCCTGGCTTAATAGTGCTCTGAACTTACCAGTAACAGATAGCTGTTCAGTGAGCTCTAAAAGAAACATTTGGTGGACTGTCTGCCTGCCAGCAGTTAGGTGTTTTCACATCACATCAAATCACCATCACAACTACCACTCCTTTGGGAAGGGCACATGGCAGCAAATACACACACAGATCTGAACTTCTATTTCCTAGAAAAGGGTCTGTGCAAACCTACAGTGAGTGACACCCGAGATGATCAAGGGTGAAGAGGACAAGGCAGAAGGGATACAACATAGCCACTGCTTGTACTCAATCAATGCCTTGTATCAGTGTTTAAGTGACACTAACCTGCACTCCAGAAGAAACACTTTTGTTGGTCTCAACTCCTGCAAATTCACATCCACTAGCTGATGTGCAGATGACACCCAACGGCATTCTGATTATCATTCTAATAAGGCCAGGGATGGAAGCTGGAAGAAAAGATTGAGAGGCACTGAAAACATAGTAGAAGTGAAAGATGCGTAATTTTCATACTGAAGAGGAACAGAATCCATCAGCTCAGCATCCCTTATACAGCTGCCTCTGAATCCAACTTTGAGATCAAAGGAAGTTGCACAACAGCACATGTAAACCTCTAGAAGTGGGAATACAGAATGAGCCTCACGGGTACATCTATGTCCCCCAGAAAGGCACAGAACATCATTATACATAACAACATAGAAGGCTACCAGCCAGCTTCTCTTTGTCCTGCAAGTGCGGAAAAGGCATAGCCAAGGAAAAAGGGGACACTAAAAAGGGTTCTAAAGTAGCATGCCTGAGGAAGAAGCCTTTGGTCCTTTTGAATGCTGAAGAAACTACCACTATCCCATGCATTGCTGCCTCCTACAAAGCACAGCATGTCCTTGCCCCACAAGAGCTGTTGAGTTTTAATGTTTTTCTCCCTTAAAATAAGAATTTAACATGGGCTTGTCATCTGCATTTGACTGTGCACTAGGACAGCTTAACACATAAACACAGCATGGGGAGGGTCTGAGAAGCAGGCCTCACTTTTGCTCATTCACTGCCTAAGAGTGGGAACGAAGTTCATCTCTTAAGACCCAATTCTTGTCTTTTACCACAATGAGGGGCAGCATTGCCTCATCTGGTGATTTGCAACACAGGCTTTAATACACCTTCTCCTGAAGCATTACTTCTGCTGTACGCAGCTCATAGCCCGTGGCTGCATTGGATCATCCTTGTCCTCTGTTGCTCTGTTCATTAATCAATGGCTCCTCTGAATGCGAATGAGTTCTGAAAAGAGCCAGGTGAAAGGAATGGCAATTTGCTCACAGCTTGATAATTACGCATTCTTCAAAATAAATTAAAGCCAGAGCTAACAGCAGCACACTGTTTTCAGAAGTCCTGCTTATACAGAGAAATTAATTGGAAAGTACACTGATTGGAGGGGCTGCTGAATTCCAGCATGGAATTTATTTCCCCACTGTTCCACAGCGGCTCCCAGACCCTCTCACCTCTGCTCAAACCAGGAGGGAGATAAAAGGAAGCATAAATAACCTCTAGTCACTTGAAACCATCTTTGGAGAAACCTAATTTCCTCACAGAATAAAGCAGTGTTTGGGAGGGAAAGGGATCACAGCCTTCAGTGAATCTTTGCTTTTGGGTTACCCAAGGCAGCAAAGCTCCAAGATCAATTAAAACAACAAGGCATATGGCAAGAGTAGTTTTACAATAGAAATGCTTCAAAATAGCTCTTTCATCCCGAGACACACAAATCAGGGGTTCGGGTGAACAAGCAGCAGATAAACACCATGTGCACCAATTATCTATATTCTTTACGTCATCTTCATGAAGAAATTTCACAAACAAGTGAAAGAGAAACTCATCTACTCCAGACCTACAGGCTCTTGGTCACTCACTGTGGAAAGGAATCTAAACTCCAGTCCAAACACTTTGGCAACTTGCCACTCAATCTAAGACACGGAAAAGAGGTAACTTCAGAGATTCCTGGTTTACAAGATACCACAGAGCACACTGCAAGGACCCCGATTTAGAAGAGAATCCTTTCCCCCAAGTGTGCTAAGCATACTGACAGCAAGGTTAGGGCAGTCTTCTGAGCTATTACTACAGTAGATTACAGAAGGTGGTTGTTATCCTGTAGAACAAATCTTGGGTTGTTGTTTTGTTCTGTTTATTCTTTTCTTTGTACAAGCCTGCTTGTACCAGCCTGCACGTGTTTAAAAGGGCAGCTCTGCATAATAAATTGAGTTTGTATAATCAAATATTTTAGGAGATTAGATTAGTTTTAATTTGTTGTTCTTGCAATTCCTCCCCCACTTTTCATAAGACTGCACCCGGCACAGCAGGAATTTATCTTAACCAGGGCCTTTCAGATCTAATGCTGTCATAGTCAGGCAATTATTGCAAATAAGTAAAAGACGGAATCCACGAGAGAATTACACCTACTCAGATCCACTTCATAACATTTGTTTTACTACACAAAAAATAAGGTGGCAAGGAGACAATCGCTGCTTTCTTCCTAAGAGGAAGGCACTGGAGTGCTCAGAAGAGACCAAGAAAACTCTCCCATTCCAAATTGTTCAGCTATACGACACATCTTCAGCAATATCCATTGCTGCCAAAAGCAAGAGCTCAGGGTTTATAATGCAGTTGTACTGTGACATCTGAAACAAAAGATTAAAACCTGATCTCATTCTTACAGTTGCCCAAGTTTGCTTATCTGAAACTCTTGGTTTGCCCCATTAGGAAATGATGGCTGCAAGCGCAGTTTCCGTGGAGTCTGCATGTGACTACACCTGAGGTTGATTTATACCCCTTATATCTGTCTTTAGATTTCATCTTTCCACACATCATCATAGTGTCCGAGTATTTGCCAAAAAAAAAAAAAATCAGAGTAATAGCAGGTACCATTCCCTTTATTCAATGCCAGGGTGAAATTGATTATATTCTGTTCCAGCTGAAATTGCTTCTCTTGGCTAAGCTAGGAGACATTTGTATGAATTATTCCCGAGATCCTTGTGATCCATGTGCAGGGAAGAGGGGTATGAATTGGCAAGACAGGAACAGCTGCAGCCCACTTCTCATTGCCTAAGCAAGACATCTTCATAATAAAAATTAAAACAAACCCCATAATCAGCCAAAAGCAGAAGCCACATTCTGAAGTATCATCTGTATTAACCCTTCCTAGATAGTTACCTTATGAATAAGCAACGTGCTGTTTTTACATAGAATGCAGAAAGGCACTAGGGCAGTTGGCTGGGATACAGACTGCAGTGGCATCAGGCCAGGGTGGTTTTCTGGTCAGTTGTACGCCTTTCCGCTGCTACACGCGATACCGCTGTGTGGAAGAGAGCTACAGAGCAGTACAGCAAGGACAGTAAAAGGTGGGTTTGAGAGCTTTTATAGCCCCCTAAGTGACACCTACATTTCAGCCAAAGTGTAGTTTTAACCACACACCTCACCTACATTAGTTATTCATATCAAGGCTATGCATACTTAAGGAGTAAAATACTACTGAACTCAATGACAGTTTGATGATTAATGCCATGGGAACCGTCTTCAACTCTGACCTTGTTCACTGCTGCACATACAGTTCCCTGAATTACTGACAACACACTCTCATCTACAGCAGAACATAGAAATTCCCTATAGACCCCTACACCCTTCATCAGTATTCCCTCAACACAATGTCATTAATTCCTTATCAATTCACCAGTTCAACACCGTTCATCAATTCTTATGTTAATGATAAAGCTTCTCCTCAGTATCACAGTGCCCAGCAAAATGATAGATCTAATGGATCAGAGATACCTGAGCTATCACAGAGCTTGCACGTTTCAAAGTACTTTCAAGGGAAAAAAAAACCCAAACAAGATGCCCGAAGAACTACTGAGGGGGAAAAAACCTAAGCATAGTGCAGGTTGCATATTAGTGTTGATAACACAAACTTTAAACTGCTTAAAGTCACCTGAACCTCACAAACCATATTTTTTAAAAGCTTCCAGTTTAAACAAAGTTAAAGTTTTTCTGATTATTATTTTTACGTTTGCACTGCTTCCATTTTTTCAAGGGATCAACTGAGGACACGTGGAAAAACCTTTCTTTCTTTGTCTTCCCCTGCACCAGACAAACGGTATCAATTGGTATGCGGGGTATGAGCCAGCCTGTAGGACTTTCTATTCATTCCCCGATTAACTTGTTTCAGTTGTGCCAACTTGAATTTTGCTGCCGAAGCCATGTAGAACACTGTGCTATGGGACTGTATGTTTCAGAAAGGAAAGGCATAGACCTCACATCTTCCAAAAATACAAAAAACCACCTAAGTAGCATTTACCTGTAACTTCAAGACATACTAACTTTTTATTTATGGATCTGAAGCAGAAGTCATATATCCAAAATATACCTCTATTTTGGAAGCAGCTGAATCCTTTTCAGGGCAATTTGTAAGATTTACACTTGCTATATTTAATAGGGCTATTAAACACATGGACAAAGTGGAGTTGGTGATTGGCAGTTACAGATTTATTTATTCCTCATCCCTTTGCGATTCCCTTGAGTGGGCTGAACTTATTTACAGCAACCTTTCATTTGCACTGATCCGGAACACCATTGCTGGTGCTTTTGGAGTTTTGCAGAAATACAGCCACAGGGTGGAGTAGCACCCACAGACAGACCCATCTCTGCATCAGTGCAAGAGGGTAAAAAAAAAAAAAAAAACAAACACAAACCACCAAACAAAACAAAAACACAAAACAAAAGAACACCCTGTCTCACTGTTCCTTTTAGAAAAGAAAACCACAAGGATTTTCAAAGAGCTTCTACCTTCCAGTGGGCATTCCAACCACCAGTCTTACAACTAATTGGTATTATTGTGGAAAGGCTCCTGAATCCAGTGGTCTAGACACTCCCCAGGAAAGAAAGCCTAGGTCCTACTGCCAGATGTGATGCCTGAGATGGTCCTTATCCCCAGTTACTGTGCATAATTACCACTTAGCATTTGCTATTTATGTTACTAATAGTCACACCTATTCAAGAAACCATCCCACACACACTGTATCAGTTCCTAAGAAATACGGCCACCTCAGGAGGAAGGAACTTGGCACCTCTTAAGAAATATACAGCAGAACTAGGCAACTGCTAGAGACAAGGAAAGAGGAAGGATGCTGTATGAAGACAATAAATACCTCTGTACTAGCAGACATCACCACTGGTGTCAGCCAAATACTCCAGCCATCAAAGTAAATGGAAAGGCACCCTCTACCTTTGGTGAGTGCTGCACTACAATTCTATCAGCCCTTCAAAACAACCGATCATGCGAATGGATGCAGCTGCAGAGCACAGCAAGAGCAAAAGGGTCAGTGTGTCTGAGCCACATCTCTGCAAACCCCATGAAAAGTGCCAGCGGAGGCTTGTCCCTCAGTGACTGGGAGGCCTGCCCAGTGCCATGCCAGGGGAGCTTGTGGCTCCCTGGCAGACCTCTGCAGGTCTTGCTTCATTAACTCCTCAGGGCTGCTGCACTGCAGAGATAGGCAAAGCATCAATGATTCTTTTTCAAAAAGTTCATTTAAACAGCAGAGCTGGGTGGGACTGGGGAGGCAGCAGCCAATTAAGGAACCATCAAACTTCTCTTAAAAACCTCCCTCAATGATGCTCCCCCCTCCTGCCTCCAGCCAACATGGTAATTGTGTCTAATTTCTAAATTTTCATGCAGTTGCTGCATTTGCCTCCCCTTAATGAGATGTAAATGTGTTGCCAGTTTGTGGATTTGTTTAATTGCAGGGTAGCTAAACTGTGATTGGCCAGAAGGTTCATTTTAAAATTTATTTAGCACACATGCAAGGCATTTTTAAGATTCTTTTCTCCAGCTAAAAGAGGGAGGGGAACATATTCTGTTTTCCTGTTATGTTCAGGGTTCTGTCTCAAAGAAACCACCTGGTTTTCCAAGTGTTTGCTAGTGAACTTAAAAGACTCCTGCCATGTTCCAAGTGTTTGAAATAACTCAGAATACCTCCTGTTTGATTCAGGTTCCTAAGCTGGACTCTGATGCCCAGGGATCTTTGGTTCTCAATGGGCACAAGAAACACACTCAAAGCATTTTAAGTGGCTTTGCTACACAACAATACTCATTCACTCACCCATCTCCCATACAGGCATTTAAAAGAAAGGATGAAAGACTCGGGACCTAAACTGGGTAAGAACAGAATCATCAGTACCGAGTCAAACTCCAAATAAGATCTGCTAAAGCTTGAAGGAAATACTAACTGATTTTAGTACCTTTAACTTACTGCCACTTTAGAGTTTGCTCAAATATAGGAGAGCAGTAAGAAATCTCCTAAGTCTCAACAAAACCTTGCAAGTGTAGATAAAATCCTAATTTGCCCTGCAGAACCTTTACTACCAAGGATGATGATATAGAAAAGGCCTGGCTTGATTTGCAGATCTCAAAGCATCCGGAAGTGAAAAAATCACCTCCTACAAACTGTGTCCACCTAACATCAATGATGTAAGCAGAACCACAGGGTCATTTCTGCAGGGGCAGCTTTCAAACCAGACCCACACAGTAAAAGCAGAAAGTTCTGGTTTTGCTGCTTTGTAACCCTGAGATCAATTCTTCCACTCTGCTGCTATTTAACAACAATTAGTCTGCTGAGAAAGTATAGCTTTTTCAATACTAAGACCACCGTATAAATAATATATTAATTTTCAGAATTTCTTTAACAATCTGGTTTCGATCAGTTTTATAGCACCTAATGCTGCTTTTACCACTTACCTTCATGTAATGACTCACCCATATAATTCATTGAGACTTGCACACATAAATTTCCCCTCAACCTCCCAGGACAATGCTAAAGCAGCAGTATTTACCTTAGCATCAGATGTCTTAATACAACACCTAGCACAATGGATTCCAATTACCATCACCTATAAGCCCCAACATCCAGTCTCAAGAAGTTAAGGGTCCCTTTCCCATTCTGATGTCCTACAGGAATATCTGAGGATATATCCTGTCCCCACGGTACTACTCCTACAGGAGCAGTAGGCCTATGCAGACCTGTACATTTCTTCTGGGGCTAGAAGGTCCAAACAGTGACCCTGGACCAGAAACACTTACCGCACTTAGGAAAGCTTCATTTCCTGGCAAATCTGTCTAGGAGACACTGCAAGCAGCTGATTGCTAGTGAAAGATATTGCCACATAAGTGGTGAATATCTCACTGTGCAAGTCACTTCCACGTATCCTAGAGAAAAGAATGGAAGTTGATTTCAGCTCCATCTGCCTCTTATTCCACCATAAACAGATAGCTACAAAGGTAATCAGCATGTCCCAGGGCCAAGGGCATCACTTCTCTCAACCACTGTCAGTAACGGCCAATAACACAAGCCGGCAAAGTAAAGGGAAGTGACAGCAGGGAAATAATTTAGCCTTTAACTGACACGTTATCCAGTTAAAAGCCATTTACCTTCTGCTGCTCGGTGTGTCATTGCTCATTTTAGTATTGCAGTGACATCTCCCCAAGTGCCATTAACATGCCAGCAGCAAAAGGAAATTTATAGAGTAGGCACCCTGGAGAATTATAGCCTGGGTGGTTGTGGTGAAGGAAAGTACTTTGTGGACACTTTGTTTATCCTTACAGCTCCCACCCCATCCAACTCAGAGCAGAAGGGGAAGTATCAGGCAACTCCACTGTCGTCACCTTCTCCCCACAGCAGAGTAGGACCTGATAATGCATTTCAGCAGCAATTATTGTCTGGGAGGATCCCCTAGCATTTGACAAAGTACAGCATTTAAATTCCTCCTTCTGGAGGAAGAAGGGGTCTATTCTACAACACTGGCAGGCCAACACTACTGAGAGGACAACAGTAACAACTTACCAGCAAATGTAACCGTCCTGGGTAAAGCACAAAGAATTACAGTGTAAAACAGAGGGGAAATTTGTGCAATAGCATGACCCAAAGCGGAGGGTTTTTTCCAGAACTAGATTCCTGCAGTTACAAAAATATTACATGAAGCTGGATATCCATGCACCATGTGAAAGAAAGCACTCAGCTCACAGCTGCTACTTTTCTTCTATTCGATGTAGACCTAGGACTACTATCTTCTCTTCTCATCATCCAAGCTAACCGTAAATAGCAATGGATTTCAAGCTAGTGGACAAACTTAAAATGATCAAGTCAGGGTAAGGATAAAAGACACCACTTATAAACCAAGGAGCCACAGTAAAAGCCCGAGTTACCTTGGAAGCCAGAATTACTAATGCTATTAGTATCGATATCTAGAGGCTCAAGTTTGATGTAGCAAACACATACAAATCTGCTTCCACTGCAGTGAGGTCAGGCAGGATTCAAACCACACCAAAAGGCAACTTCCACAGGAAACTGCGCACCTTTAGTTGCTAAGCAGGAGAGGGGCAAATAGTCACTAATTGAATTCACAGTTGCCCTTTACTCAGATATATTCAGATGACAGATTAATTTGCATTAGTTTAATGTGAATCACCACAGATAATGGAAAACAATACTTATGCTAATGAGAGAAGAGAGCAAAAGCTTTGCAAATGAGATGCCATTTGTTCACCAGCCGGGGTGCAGCTGATTAGAAACAGCACCGTGATTGATAGCTCCATCCATCCCCGCTTCTGGCGTGCCACCTCCATGGGGCATCCCCACAGCACCCTTACTTCCCCAGTGCTTTCCGGGCACCCCGGAGGTGCAGCCTAGGAGGGGAGAAGCACCCCAAGCCAGAAGAAGACATTTCAGGGGCAGACAAAGGTGTGGGCTAGGCCACGGGGCCAAAGGGGTAAAGGGAGCGCCTAGCTGAGGTAAAAGCGCAACCCTTGCCAGCATACCTGCGCCTTCCCACGAAGGTACAAGTGCCTCCTCCACCGCCGGTGCCCACTTCTCCAGCTCCCGGCCGAACCCCGCTCGGTGCCCAGCTCACACCCCCCATTTTTCGCTCTAAATATGGCGGGCACCCGGCGGGAGCGAGCTGCCGCGTGTGACGGAGGCGGGGCGTGCGCCTGCGCCGGGCGGCAAGTGGGCGGGGCGAGCGGCGCGTGGGGTGGGCGGGAAGCGCGTGCCGGCGGCGGCAGCGGCGACGGCGACGAGGGAGTGTGTGAGGAGCCGGTGGGTCTGCCCGGCCCCGTGTGCCGCCTGGCCGAAAGTGGCTCTCCGTGGGGCCGCTCTCTTTCTTGGCACCCTCAGGGCAGCAGTTCTGCACCAGCTTGGGAAGAGCGAGGTGATGCCTTCGGGTTAAAAAAAAAAAAAAAAAACCACCAGAAAAACCCCCTTGAGTTTTGGGGTGTTTCTTCCACGTGGTGATGTGGCGCAGAGTGGCTCCCCCTGGCCTTTGTCTTCTGTCAGAAGCCATTGCCCCTGAGGAGAGGAGTGAGGGCATTTTTTCCCATGGAGTGGCAGCACGGAGGTGTGACAGGAGGAGCTGCTGAGGATCCCGGTAAGAGTG